>NC_086120.1:11132546-11432546 GCF_963921235.1 Mobula hypostoma
TAACACCTCATCTCCTCCGTCTGAAACAACTCGCCTTCAGCCAGAAGTAAGAGGAAGTGATAGCTCTCGTCGTGTTTTGAGCCAGTGATCCACGCGTACATTTGATCCGTATCAATCCTTTCCTCAAATATGAAGCTTGCCCGAGTTGCAAGCAATCAGGTTAATCCATCAGCTGGGCGATCCTTACTCAACACGTACGTCTCAACAGGGAGAATTTCTACTGGAGAGAATCTCTCCAGCTTTTTTTTGTTGTAAAGAAATATAGCCTGCTGTCCCCTTTTCTCGTGTAAGAATTATCTCTATGCATTTACTCCCAGCCCTTCGGTAATCAGACAAACTCCGTCCCTCTTGTCATAACCAATCTGCAGTGTCCATCGGCAGCTAAGGTAGGACCAAAGAGTCAAGTTGCCCGGCTGAAGATAAACCTGGCCATTCCTGCATCTTTGACAAAGCAAGGGAACATTGCAAGGTAAACGTTAACAAACACATCAACAGTTAATAAATAATTAATCAAAATTAACCTCAGGTAAACCAAGTAAACATTTTTTTTTTGTTTATGCCGATCGTCCCGGACCGGCCAGTGTAGGAACATCAGTATGTGTTTCGGGGCGAGAATTCGAAGGGCAATTCTTCTCACTCCACTAATGGCCAGTATCGTCCCCCTATTATACAGTCTCCCGCTCCACCAGCGAAGTGTTGCACTGGAGTTCATCTTCCCAGTCCATGATCCCGTCCCTTCCACCCTTACAACTTGCACCCGTTCAGGTGCAGCGACTGTGTCCGTTACAGAACCTGCCCGGTTGCTCCCAAACACACACACACACACACACACACACACACACACACACACACACACACACACACACTCTCTCTCTCTCTCACACACACACATGCACACTCTCTATTTCCTTCGCTCCATCTCTGCACACACAGGAACACCGAGTCGCCACATCTGCCCAAGCATCTCACCTCTGGAGTCCTCTACGACAAAGCTATCCGCTCTGTGCAAGGTCTTTCTTCAGAGTGAGCCAGGAAAAGACCCCTTCGTAAAATTCCTATTCAAAAGAGAGCATTTCTAAAGCTGGGCAATGCAGTCTCCTCTCCCACTCGCTGCAACAGACGAAAACCCTTGCAAGAAACCAAGAGCAGAAACCCATCACAGCGGGGATACAAAGGGATTTAAATGCGCTCCTGCTGGAAACCCTCGCACAAATCAGTGCATTGCAAAGGGAAAGAAAGATAGAATCAATCATTTACCTGACAAGATGCTTCTGCTTTTCCTTTACATTTTCCTGGTGAATAATCCCTTTTTGCAGCGCAGTGTAATCCCAGAGTGACTGTATGTGCTGCTTGCAGACTGTCCCTGCCTCTCTGTCTCTGCCTCTCTCCACTCTCAGCATTACCAGCCACTCAGGGTGATGTCATTCAAATCCACGGCGTCCTGGCGTCATCGAACGCGCTCTCCTGACGTCAACGCGCTATGCTGCGTGTACCGAGCGCGGGAAGAGAATTTGGCAGCACGTGATTACAGGCCTCCCATTCCTTAAAGCGATAGCCTCCCTTCTTAAAGGGGCTGACCAAGGGGAATTAATAAAGTGAACGAAGATACTAATTCATCAGGCACCATTATTTTACTTATGTTTCTATTTTACAGGTGTCAAATAAATCAAAATAAGTAACTTCGAAGTGTAAATCACAATCTATTGTCCAAGTATTGTGCGACAACTAATGGAGTATATATATATATATAAGCAATTATATATCTACATATAGGCACTGGTAAAATTCTTTCTAATAGGCAGTTTTTATATTTTGAGCAGAGTTCTTCTAAAATCATCACATGTGTAAAGCACCATGCATTGCTATATGTTTATGATGTACTGAAATACTGGGAAAGCTTTGATTACATACTATCCAGACAGATCATTCCACACATCCTGTACACTCGGGTGGTATAAAAGCAAACAGACTAAAGAAGAGTGTCATAACTAAAGAGAAAGAGCAGTTGCAGGGAGACAAGTAAAGCGACAGAGCCACAATGAAGAATGTTGGGTTCATCACTTAGTGTATGAAAGGTCTATTCACGATTCTGCTGAACTCTTCGAAAACAAGATGTTCCAAGGTATATTCCACTGATCAGAGCAGAAGATGATGAAGCAGTTGTGAGGGGATACTGAAAGCATGACTAGGGCGATCTTTGTCTTGGCTGAGAGTTTATTTACTGGCTCAAACTCTGATCCCGAATTTACCTGAGTGTGTCAATTAGACGGCAGTTCTATGTTGCAGCTGTTGTCTTCTCCCTCGAGAGTGGGATTGAAAGATTCAGTGTGGATAATTCTTTCCACCCTTCACCCTCTAGTTGTAGCCTCAGCCAACCTGAGAGGAAAAAGCCTACTTCCATTCACCATATCTATACCTTCATAATTTTGTATACCTCTATCAAATCTCCCCTCAATCTTCTGCGTTCTAGGGAATAAAGTCCTAACTTATTCAATCTTTCCTTATCACTCAGGTCCTCCAGATCTGTCAAAATCCTTGCAAATTTTCTCTGTGCTCTTTCAATCTTATTTACATTTTTCTTGAGGGTAGGTGACCAAAACTGCACACAATACTCCAAATTTGGCCTCACTAATGTCTTAAACAACTTCAATATAACAACCCAATTCCTGTACTCAATATTTTGATTTATGAAGGCCAATGTGCCAAGACCATTCTTTATGACCCTGCCTACCTGTGACACCACTTTCAATGAATTATGGCCCTGTATTCCCAGGTCCCTTTGTTCTACCACACTCCTCAGTGCCTTACCATTCACTGTGTAAGACCTACCCTGGTTGGTCATACTGAAATGCAACACCTCACATTTGTCTGCATTAAATAACACCTGCCATTTTTGAGCCCATTTTTTCAGCTGATGCAGATCCCACTGCAAGCTTTGAACATCTTCCTCGCTGTCCACTACACTCCCAATCTTCGTGTCATCTTCAAATTTGCTGATCCACTTAACCACATTATCATCCAGATCATTGATACAGATGGCAAGTAACAATGGACCCAGCATCGATCCCTGTGGCCTACCACCTGTCACAGGCCTCCAGTCAGAGACACAACCATCTAATACCACTCTCTGTCTATTCCCTCAACGGCAATGTCTAAACCAATTTACTACTTCATCTTGAATGCCAAGCGACAGAACCTTCTTGACCAATCCCCCATGCGGGACCTTGTCAAATGCCTTGCCATTGTTATATGCCATTGCTATATGTTGTCCATATAGACAACATCCACTGCCTCGCCTTCATCCACTTTTCTGGTAACTTCCTCAAAATGAGATTGGTTAAAAACAACCTACCACACACAAAGCTATGCTGACTATCCCTATCTATCCAAATACTCATATATTCGGTTCCTTAGAATACCTTCCAATAACTTTCCCACTACTGTTGTCAGGCTCACCGGCCTATAATTTCCTGATTTGTTCTTAGAGCCTTTCTTATAGAGCAGAACAACATTAGTTATCTGGTATGCCACTAAGAATGACTCAAATATAGAACATAGAACATAGAACATAGAACATAGAATAGTACAGCACAGTACAGGCCCTTCGGCCCACAATGTTGTGCCAACCCTCAAACCCTGCCTCCCATATAAGCCCCCACCTTAAATTCCTCCATATACTTGTCTAGTGGTCTCTTAAACTTCACCAGTGTACCTGCCTCCACCACTGACTCAGGCAGTGCATTCCACGCACCAACCACTCTCTGAGTAAAAAACCTTCCTCTAATATCCCCCTTGAACTTCCCACCCCTTACCTTAAAGCCATGTCCTCTTGTATTGAGCAGTGGTGCCCTGGGGAAGAGGTGCTGGCTATCCACTCTATCTATTCCTCTTATTATCTTGTACACCTCTATCATATCGCCTCTCATCCTCCTTCTCTCCAAAGAGTAAAGCCCTAGCTCCCTTAATCTCTGATCATAATGCATACTTTCTAAACCAGGCAGCACCCTGGTAAATCTCCTCTGTACCTTTTCCAATGCTCCCACATCCTTCCTATAGTGAGGTGACCAGAACTGGACACAGTACTCCAAGTGTGGCCTAACCAGAGTTTTATAGAGCTGCATCATTACATCGTGACTCTTAAACTCTATCCCTCGACTTATGAAAGCTAACACCCCATAAGCTTTCTTAACTACCCTATCCACCTGTGAGGCAACTTTCTGGGATCTGTGGACATGTACCCAGATCTCTCTGCTCCTCCACACTACCAAGTATCCTGCCATTTACTTTGTACTCTGCCTTGGAGTTTGTCCTTCCAAAGTGTACCACCTCACACTTCTCCGGGTTGAACTCCATCTGCCACATAAGGTACATTCCATATCTCTGCTAGGGCCCCTGGAATTTCTGTACAGACACCCTTACCATATAAACTCTGTGGCCACTTTGTTAAGTACTTACAGGAAATGCCTAATAAAGTGGCCACTGAGTGTATGTTTGTGGTCTTCTCCTGCTGTCGCCCACCCTTTTCATGGTTTGACACATTGTGCAAAGTAGCTCTTCTGCATACCACTGTTGTAACGCATGGTTATTTCACTTACTGTCACTCTCCTGTCAGCTTGAACCAGTCTGGCCATTCTCCTCTGATCTCTCTCATTAACAAGGTGTTTTCACCCACAGAATTGCCACTTGCTGGATGCTTTCCCTTTGATTTTCACAGCACTCTTTGTAAACTCTGGAAGCTGTTGTGCATGGAAGTAGGAGATCAGTAGTTTCTGAGATATTCAAACCATCCTGTCTGGCACCAACTGTCATTCCGCCAACAAAGACACTTTGATCACATTTCTTCCCCATTCTGATGTTTGGTCTGAACAACAACTGAGCCTCTTGAAACATACTTCTTGCATTGATTTGCTGTCACATTATTGGATGATTAGATATTTGTATTATTGAGCAGGTGTGCAGGTGTACCTGATAAAGTAGCCACTGAGTGTATATGACTGAGGACCCAGTCTCTCCTCAGTTCACTTAAAGAAAGGCAATAAACACAAGCCTTGCAAGCAAAATACAGACCCCACAAATGAACAGAATAGATTAATGTAAGTGCATTCTCTTAGGAGATTTGCAAGGATGTTGCCTGGATTGGAGGGCGTACCTTATGAGAATAGGTTGAGTGAACTTGGCCTTTTCTCCTTGGAGCAACGGAGGATGAAAGGTGACCTGATAGAGGTGTATAAGATGATGAGGGGCATTGATTGTGTGGATAGTCAGAGGCTTTTTCCCAGGGCTGAAGTGGCTAACAGGAGAGGGCAGAGTTTCAAGGTGCTTGGAAGAAGGTACCAAGGGGCTGTCAGGGGAAAGTTTAAACACAGAGTGGTGGGCGTGTGGAATACACTGCCTGCGGAGGTAGTGGAAGCAGATACAATAGGGTCTTTTAAGAACCTCTTAGACAGGTACATGGAGCTTAGGAAAATAGTGGGCTAAGTGGTAGGGTAATTCTAGGCAGTCTCTAGAGTAGGTTACATGGTCGGCACAACATTGTGGGCCGAAGGGCCTGTAATGTGCTGTAAGCTTCTATGTTCTATGTTCCTGTTGGTATTTTTGCTACATTTCTGTGTGCAAATTGGCTGCAGTGCCTAATACACTAAAAGTTGCCATTGATTGTAAAGCACTTTGAGATACGTGGTGGATTTTAGTTATGCTATTTAGCTGCATTGAATTATGCAGCAAAGGGGTTTCTTTCTGTGAAGCTGGTATGGAGTGCATGGCAGGTAATGTGCTGGATGGAACTGCAGTTGAATAATGCAGGGGCGTCAAGGACAGCGATTGAAAAAGGATCTGCAGATGTGCGAGGTACTTCCTGAAGGATAGGAAGGGGCAAGTGTGTGTCACTGAAGTTCCGATATAGTCAAGTTCATGGCATTCAGAAATTCACTGCAAACTGATCAGATTGAGAAAAAACTGTGGAACATTTTTACAATTGTACTAATCATGGGACTTTTGGGGGAAAAATCAGTACTGGAATGTTAGAGTTTTGAGTTGGTAACACAAGTGAGAATATGGCTGTAATTAACCTTTGGGTTGTACAAAGTTGTGAAGGTTTGTTTCAGAATTGGTAACATTGAAGTAGAATGAATAGGAGATCCATGCACTTGTATCAGGATCAGCATACTCCCACCTCAAGATTAAATCTCAGACCAGAATGCCACTTAAAGTTCTATTTGCTGTTGATCATCGGACAACCTTGGTGCAAGGTTGAGGTCCGTCTTCAAAAGAAGGGAAACTGAACCCTTCATTCTCACATGAAACATATGTTCAGTACAAACAATCAGTTTCAGGCAGACTAGAGACTGGGAGCGGTTGGAAATTGCCGGCTGAAAGTATTGTGAACAAATTAAAGTGACAATATCATTATTCAGATGGTCTTGGCAAACACTCAAAATGATGATGTGGCCTCCATGGAGACTTGTCACTGCATTGCAACAATGTGTTACTGGCACCTGACATTTAACCTCCCTCTCCCCGAGTATGAAAAACACTTACACACACACACACACACACACACACACACACACACACACTCAATCAATCATATACGCTCTTTCTCAAATACACCCACATACACACAAACACACCAAATTCATACTCCCACACATACTCCTCCCATACAAAACACAAATATACATAGATGTACACAACACATACAGTACACACACACACACACGAACTTCCTCTTCTCTGATAGTCCTTCAGAATTGAGGATGACTTGCTTCAGCTGGAGTTTTCCGGGATCTGAGGTGGCTGATGAAGCCAATGGCCAATGTCACAACTGGATTCTTCCACAGATGGTAGATGGTCAGGGAAGTGGGGGGGATTTGTTGGGGGAGGGGAAATAGTGAGCTGGTGCTCCCCTTCCACCGCCTACACTGTATCCCTGTGTGCTCCCTATGCATTTTCTCAAGTTTCCCGATACCGCCCCAAACCCTTCTTCTCCATCATGAATGGTTAGAGGCCTGAGATCTGGGAAGGAGGGCGGTGAGGGAGTCGGTGGGGATTATTTGGAGATGCAGCACTGTGACAGGACCCTCTGGCCCAATGTGCCCATGTTTCTCAATTGATCTACTCACCTGTATGTCTGTGGAATGTGGGTGGGAACAGGAGCACCCAGAGGAAACCCACGCAGTTACAGGACAGTGGCGGAATTAAACCTGGGTCACTGGCCACTGTTGTGCCTATTGAAGATACTGTACTTCCTCAAAGCAGCTCTGAGCATACCTTTGAACTGCTTCCTTTGTACATCTGATAACCTCTTACACACACACACACACACACACACACACAAACACGTACCTATAACAAAGTTATAATTGCACTGTTGACACTGTCATTCGATGGCCTGTTGGTAGTGTAATGATGCACCCTGCCAGTATACCACTCACCTGTATAAAACAAAATCGATTCCATCCTACCACCCCTAAAAATACAACGAGTTGTGCCATTGAAATATTTATATTCTGCAAAGTGATCAAGCATAGAAGATAAGTAGGTTTAAAAGAAGCTGCAAAGTTGTGTTCTTAAAAGAATATTAAGATAAGGGAAGCTGGTAAAATATAATGAGCCAGTTGTTCCTTCATCTCTTGTTGCCTGACTGCTTGACTGCAGCCCAGTGATGGATGAAGGTTTCTGTGAGGCTGCATGAGTCAGGCACTGGACGTAGGTTCACAGCTCAAACCCAGCTCGGATATGACATTTAAGTCACTGAATCCAGGCTGGAGTTGGAGAGGGGCAAATGCCACACTGATACAAGAGGGGGCACTCTCCCAGGGTTGGTGTAGAGCCAAGTTCCAGGGATCAAACAAGGAGAACCTCACTCTTCAGCTGAGATTTTCTGAGAAGAATACTTGCTACAAACCCTAGGTACCTGAGGCGAAAGCTTCCAATCCCAGCAGTAGGGACCCTCAACTAAAACCAACAAATGCATCTTTTACTTAAAGTAAGGGGGAATTATCAGGAAATTAACCTGTGTGTATTAGATGGGAAGGCACTCATCCTCAGGATAAGAAGGATCTGATTTGAAACCCGTGCCTGAGAAGCTGCATGCTTTGAGTTATACCGAGAGAGAAGAGCTAAGTGCTCAGGAGATTCAGGTGGAAGAAGTTGCCAATCCTACTAGTTAACAGGCTTCCTAATCTAAATGGTCAATCAACCAATGAAAGGCTGTGGGAGGAGTATAGGTGTTAAGGCCTCTGTTGGGCCTGACTGCAGGGAAGGGAAGGTGTTTCCACGGGAACGCAGGTGACAAGTATAGGTAGTACTTCAGCTACTCCTGGACCCACAAAGCACAGACACAGACCCACTTGTGGCAGATTGACTATATCCTTAACAGCAGAAAATCCGTATATGCTGGAAATCCAAAGCAACACGCACACAAAATGCAGCAGGCCAAGCAGCATCTATGGAAAGGAATAAACAGTCCAAATTTCAGGTTGAGACCCACTCTATCTTGGGTGGCTAATGATATCAGAGATTAAGTGGATAGCATCGGGAAGGGGGGTGAGGGAGCTTTGCAGGACAATAGGAAAAGAATAAGGAAATGAGACTGAGTAAATGAAACAGCCACATACACACACGGTGTCTGGTAGACTCATCTGTGTCCTATCAAGTCCATGTTTCAATGACATCAGATGTAACAGATTTAAACAAAGCCAAGTCCCCACACTAACCGGGAACATCCCATTCACTCAAAAGACCAAGCATTTAAACATTCCAAGGTTCAGGAACAGCAGGGCTGTTTCTCCATGGTTTCCTATAACTATCCATTACTTTACTGTGGATTTAATCATTCTCCCTGACCTTCACGGTGAGTCAGGATTTGGAATAGTACATGAAGTTGGTGAGGCTGCACTTGGAGTAGTGCCTGCAGTTTTGGTCACACTGCTTTTTGGCCCATTTTCTTCTGTATGGTCATCAAGCCAATTTGCTTGAATTACACAAATCCCATGGGACAAGTATCATTCAGCTGGAAAAAAGATCTAAGAGAATGCTGTCAGGACTTGAGGACATGGGTTATAGGCAGATGTTAGGCAGGCTAGGACCTTTTTCCTTGGAGTGAGGGTGACCTTACAGAAGTGGCCGGCTGGTGGTACAGTGAGATCAGCGCTGGACTCTGGAGTGAAGGTTCCCGAGTTTGAATCCAGGTCGGGCCACCCCCGAGCATGCTTTGCATCCATGCCGGGTTGAGTGTCGAGCTAGCCACTCAGCCTCGTAAAAAATACAAGGGTTGAGTCAGGAACGTTCATAATGTGACCTGGTTAATCCTGACGCCACGTGCCAGCCAAGAATGGCTGAATGTCTGGTACAACATGCTTTTAAAAAAAAACCTTATAGAGGTGTATAAAGTCCTGAGGAGCATCCAGACTTTTTCCAAGGAAAGGGAATCAAAAACTAGAGAGCATGGGTTTGGGGGGGCAGATTTGCAAGGGACCTGAAGGGCAACTTCTTCATGCAGAAGGTGGTGTGTATATGGAACAAACTGCCAGAGGTAGTGTATGATGCAGGTACAATACAACATTTCGTTAGACAAGTATATGGACAAGAAGGGTTCAGAGGGATTGGATCAAATGCAAGCAAATGGGACTAGCTTAATTGGGCATCTTGGTCACCAGGACTAGTTAGATCAATGGGTCTGCCTCATTTCTGTGCTGTGTTACTCTGTGGGTGAGCCTGTTGCTATTGCCCAATAATTTCTCAGATCAAATCCAGGTTAATGCTATTGACCTCAATTTGGTAAATCCTGAACCATACTGAAGAAGGAACGAATATATAAACAGTATTCCCTGGAGTCATAGAGACATACTGCACAGAAACAGGCTCTTTGGCCCATCTTTTCTGTGAATTAGTGTAATTTATGTGAATTAAACCAATCTCATTTGTCTCCCGCATTTCCATCAGATTAATTGGAGCAATTCCATCCCTCGGCCAAAATTACTGAAGTAGATTAGCCCATTCCTTCACACCTGAATGATGTATTAATTGTCATGTGAAACAGGCCGATAACTGCTTCTCTTGTGGGCCCATTGGAGAAAGATCTCAGAAAAAAACTCTTCCTTCACACCCTCCTCTGTACTCATTCAATGTACTCCATTCATGAAATGCTTAGCTTCAGGTAAGACCCTGATTTCTGTTTTCCAAATGTCCTTTTTTAAGAGATATTGTACTATGTATGGCATTTGGATGGCTTGCAAAACAAAATTTTTCACAATATCTTGGTACGTGTGATAATATAAACCAATTCCAATATCGGTGGTGCTATGCTATCGAATTTCTAGGCTATTCTTCGGATATTCTATCATGGTTACAGCGTGTATATTTGCTCGTGAGTTTTCCATATGATGTCACAGAGCATAGAAACGACCTTTGGCCGAATAAATCTGTGCTAATCATCATCAACCTAATTACACATATCCTGTATTAATATTAATTTATATTCCCCCTACATTCTCATCCACTCTTCCCAGAATCCACCACTCATTTACTCAATTAACCTTTCATCTCACACATCTTTAGGACATGGAAGGAAACTCCATGCAGGCACAAAGAGAACATGCAAACAGACAACTCCTGAGGTCCAGATTGAACCCAGCTGTGCTCTGGGATGAGACAGTGGGCTCTGCTCTCTGCACTAGTGTTCCACCCTTAGCAGTTCAAAAGGCAAAGTACTTATTTGCCTGCAAAACACTTTGAGAAATCCTGTGGGTGTGAAGAGTGCTCCATTATTACAGCATTATCTTTCACAGCTATTAGCTTCATGTATAGGTGCTATCAAAGTAACTTGGTGAGGGTGCTGGTGAAATAGCCACAGAAATCCATGAATGTTTTTAGAACCATCTGGGCAACAGGTTCTGGAATCATTCTTTCACCCCTCTTTTGTTCTTACTGTACCTGCGGTGTCATTTCCCTCAGTCCACTGAGTCCACTGAGCAGCAGAGGTGACATTTTAATGATTCAAGGACCCTGGCTATTACTGAAGGGTTATTGAATGTCTGGCCAATATCCTCTCAAAATGGAGACGGTGTCATAATGAGGGCTGACAGACGACTGAACCAGGGGTGGAGGAATGGAAGACTGTCCTGCAGAGACAGAATCAAAAGTTTATTCATACGAATTCCACGAGAACAATGATGGCTCAACTCAGTGACACAGCGGGATGAATCATTTTCGAAGCACTAGGACCTCATGATAAGTGCGAATCAGGAGTTCACTTTAAATAATCACATTGTGCGGAAAACCCATGCCATTCAAATTAAACTGGACAAGATTAAACAGAAAGCACAATGGCTTAATGACACTAGATAAGACAACAATTAACAACTACAGGTGCACAGGCCTGTAGAGCTCATGACAGTACCTCCCTCCCTAAGGTTGGCACCTGACGACCCAGGGAACCATGGAGAACATGAGGCAGGGCTGGTAAACTCGAGACAGACCTGATGCTCTCAAGGCCTGGCTGGTAAACAGACCTCCTGATGCTCTAGAGACAGGACTACTAAGCTAGAGACAGACCTGATGCTCTTGAGACAGGGCTGGTAAACTCAGAAACATTGCGCATAACTTAGAAATGTAGAATCAAACTCTGTAACACGAAATCAAACTCAGGAACTTTGAATAATCCTTGGAAACCTGGAAGGTAATGGAGGACGAGGAAACCTTGATGATCTCGAACATAGACTAGGGAAGTTTGGAATGTGGACTCAAGGAACTCGGAAAGTAGCATCAGGATAAGCTGTGATAATAGAAGGCAGCCTCTCCTCCAGCTGACCAATGACCAAGCCGCTGTTGAACCTCTGCTGGGTCCATTTATGGTAGTGTACTATTGTCACGGTGTGCGCTGACAAACAACTGAACCCATGTGAGGAAGAATGACAGATTCCCACGTAGAGACAGAAACAAGAGTTTATTCATAGGATTTCCAGCTGAACATCAGCAGCTCCACCGAACGACACCACGAGATGAATTATTCTCGAAACACTAGGGCCCTGTGATAAGTGCTAATCTGGAGTCCACTTTAAATGACCACAGTACGTGGAAAACCCGTGGCAGTCAAAATAAATTTGGCAAGATTAAACAGAAAGCACAAGGGCTTAATCACTCTAAATAAGACAACAATGAACAAATACAGGTGTACAGGTCCACAGGGCTCATGACAGATGGATCATTCAAAACAGTTTTGAGAACCTCAACGGTACACATCAGGGGCAGACAGGGGACCTGCCAAAGCTGTGGAAAGAGTGGACCACCTCAGGAACTTCCCAATTCCTGTCCTGTCAACCATCTGTGCAAGAATTTATGGTTCCACATTAATCTCATCAGCCACCTCAAAACTCACAAAACTGCAGTGGAAGTTGTTGTGGTAGCTAATAGTGTCATTCCTATGGCACTCAATTAGCCTCTCTCACAGGGAGGAGCTCACATACTGTACAAGCGGGGTTGTCAACAAAGTACAGTTGAGCATCCTGCTTGCTGGCGTCCTGGTGTGCTCTGCACTATCCCTCAATAACAAACACAACATGGTGTCAGATGTGGTTCATTGTCAATGAATTGGTGCTGCAGACCAAGTGAGGCCCCCAACAAGAAAGAACTTACAGTAAGACATCCCTTGTTCACATATATCTATGAAAAATACCTAAGCCCTTATCAATCTAAACTGCCGATGCGAGTTGCTAATTGTATGCACCGTGAGGCATGAGCTGAGAAAGGGTTAGGGTTGCTAAGCAACGCCTTCAAGCTACACCCAAATGTGGATACATTATAATAATCTGTGGGTTACTAGCTTGGGGAAGTGCACAGAGATACATGCACAGCAGGGAAATCAGAGAAGTCAGTCAAACTCTCAGGAAAAGAAAAGGAGACCTTTGTAGTCCAAACAAATAAAATATTAAATAAGCAGACAACCTGGAAAAGGTGCAAATACCTGCAGTACCTACATCTACTTACCTAATAAAGCCCCCCGAGACATTTGATTCCTCTAAATCAGGATACTTTGAGAGAAGGCTCGGATGTTTTAAGAGAATTAGGGTTGCAAGCAATTTCAGTCAGGATTCAGAAGAGCATCAAGTAAGCACACTGATATACTGCATTGCCAACAAAACAGATGACATCATGGGTGCATTAGGACTGACTGATGCTCAGAAAAAGGAGTACAAAACTGTGCAGGACAAATTCAAAGAATAGTTCACAGGAAATCAAAATGTGATATATGAGAGGGCAAAGTTCAACTTCAGAAAATAGGAGCCGGATGAAAGGTAAGTGACTTCATCATAGCATTGTATGCCCTGTCAGTCAACTGTGCACATGGAAATCTGAAAGACGAGCTTATTAGAGACAGAGTTGTCGTCGGGCTAATAGACACCAAATTAGCAGAGAGGCTTCAGTTGCAGGCATATCTCACACAAGACCAAGCTACTACAATGGTCAGGTAGAGTGAGAATGTTTGTCAGCAGCAGATAGAACTCAGGCATAAAAACAATGCTGAGCTAAAGCTAGAAGCTGTACAAAAGGAAGGGTACAAACAAGGTGCATTCAGAAAGGCTACAGAAAGAGGTGACAGTAGAGCTCAGCTCAAACAAAACCAAGAAGCAAAACAAAGAGCAGGTAAAATGTCCAAATGCAGGAGGTGCAGCAAGTTTCTTTTCCACATCAAAGAGCTCTGTCCAGCAAAAGAAGTGAAATGCAACCAATGCAATAGAGTTGGGCATTGTAAAATCCAATGTCACTCAAAAACAGTTCTCCAGGTCAAAGAAGACCTTGATTCGGATGAAGAGAGAGCTTTCCTTGGGGCTCTATATTCAAACAGACGCAGCTGGTGTACCATAGCTCAGTTGCAAAATGAGGCAGTGACATTCAAAATGGACACTGGGAGAGGTGTGACAGCCATCCCGAACGTCTGCTCACAAAACTGGTGAAGAGAACAGGCATTATGCTAAACCCAACAAAGAAAGTTCTCATGAGGCCAGGGAAATGTGAGCTCAGTGTGAAAGGAATGTTTGCTACTTCTATCTGTAAAATTGAGAAACAGTTAAAAGAGGATGTCTATGTTGTTTAGAATCTCTTCTCACCATTACTAGGACAACGTGCCATCAAGAAACTGATCTCTTTACAAGGTTGGATTCACTCAACATTGTTCAGTGGCAGAAGTACCCGGAATTGTTCACAGGCCTGGGGGTACTGAAAGAAGAGTACCTTATCCATCTGTGGCCAGGAGTGATGCCCTACTCTCTGACTACTGGCTTGAAAGAGACACACTCAGCATTCTTGATGGTTTGTCACTAATGGGCTCCAGACTCATCACTCCTGCTTCAATGCTCACCAAAGTCATCAGTCAAATCCACCAAGGACATCAAGGCTTCGAAACATGTTGCCCAAGAGCAAGGCAATCCATGGGTTGACCTGGTCGGAGCAGACAGCTGGGAGATGACATAAAGCATTGTGAAGCATGCAGAAAACTGCACAAAAATCATGCTGAACCTCTTTGTCCCACAGAATTCCCAGACTTCCCATGGCAAATTGCAGGCACAGACATTTTCAAGCTGAAAAGAGACAAATATCTTCCCACTGTGGATTACTGCTCAGAGAATGTTGAAGTATCCAAGCTGTCCTCTACGTCCTCAGCAGTGGTTACACAGTACCTGAAAGCTGTATTTGCTCTCCTTGGAGTACCAGAGACACTTGTGTCAGACAATGGTCCACAATTCAGCTGTTCGGAGTTCAAAGCCTTTGCTAGGGACTATGATTTCAAACACCAGACAAGCAGTCCATAGTACCCACTGGCAAATGGAGAAGTAGAAAGACCAGTGAAAATTATTAACAGTCTCCTACTGAAGGAAAAAGATTTCTACAAAACACTGTTAGCTAATCTCTCCATACCTCTTGCAAATGGCTACAGTCCATCAGAGGTGTCAGTGGGCCGGAGACTGAGAACAAGCCTGCCCAGTTTTCTTTTCGTTCTCCAAACTCACTTACTGCAATTAGACAAAGTGAGACATTTTGAGACAACACAGTGTGAGAAAACGTGCACAATCTCAGACACAGCAAAATCCTTGTCATCGCTCAGGAGTGGTGAAGCTGATCGGGTTTTAGAGCAATTCACCAAAAGTACAACAATCTGGCAGCATGTGTCAGGATTGTTTGTGCTCAGAACATCACAAGGTGAATCAGGCAGGACAGGCACGTACTCATGTGCCTTCAAAGTCCACAAAAGGTAGAGAAAAGAATAGAGTGGCCTGATCCTTGTTATGAGGACCACTTACCTGAGGTGGAGGTATCTGTTTAAGAATCTCTATCTCAACACTTCCAGAACCTATACCAGATCAGGTCATTTATCTGTCCCACCACAGAGAAATACTCCATAGTCTAATAGCTTAGGGCAAGTGACTAAAGGGGCAGAACAATCCTTTCACCTCTTTACCAACATCTGGCCTTTCCAGTTCATCCAGCCTGGCATTCAAATTGTTCAAACTCTGGATCAGCACTTGCTCTAGGACCAGGCCTGTAGCTTCAATACGTTCTAGGCCTGCACCCTGCCACCACATTCTGGCCCGTATCCGGTCTTTAGAAATCAGCCCGGTGCTTGCATTGGTCCAACCTCACTCTTGATTTAGGTGGATGGGCTCCAAAACTCCTCCACTCTGACTTTCATCTACTTCATGCATCCTGACTTAATCTCAACCACGTCTCAACCTCACTCCGACCACCTCTCCTCGAATATGTCTTGACCTTGCTCTGACTTTGCATTGCACCCACGTGCCTTGATCCTGGAGTCAGTCTTGCCTTCACTCACCTCTTCATTGTTTTTGCCGATCATTTTCCACAGAAAATATGTTATTAAGAAAGTTAGTACTTGCAGTTAGTTGTACTTGCTTTATGAACCGCCAGTAAGCTGTCAACCATGGCCAGAAGTGGCCATCTTAAACCAGCATTTGGCATACTTAAGCCAGCATGGGGCACTCAGTATGAAAGTTAGCACGTCATAACGCTGTCCTATAAAACTTTAGTGAAGCCACACTGGAGTATTGTGTGCAGTCTGGTCACAGCATTATGAAAAGGATGTGAAACCTTTGGAGTGGTTACAGAAGAGGTTTACCAGGATGTTCCCTAGATCAGAGAGTATTAGCTACAAGGAGAGGTTGGACAAGCTTGGATTGTTGTGTCTGGAGCACGAAAAGCTGAGGGGTAGCTTGATAGAAATATATGAAATTATGAAAGCCATTGATGGGGTAGATAGTCTTTTTCCCAGGATCGAAATCTCAAAAAGTAGAGAGCATAACTTTAGATTGTGAGGGGAAAGGAGGGAAGTTTAAAGGAGATGCATGAGGCAGGATTTTTACACAGAGTAGTAGATGCTTAGAACATGCTACCAAGGGAGGTGGTGGAAGCAGATATGACAGCAATGTTTAAAAGGTATTTACCCTGGTACATGAACAGGCGGGGAATGGAAGGATACAGACCATGTGCAGTATAAATTAGCATCATGGGCGAAAGGCCTGTTGCTATAATGTGCCTTTCTATGTCCTGTGATAATCTGGCACCCCTGGTCATTGCAATCACTTGCCATACATTGGAATCATGGCCATTGATTCTGCCATTTGTAGCTTGCTGCTCAGTGCCAATACAATGGTGATAGTTATCTTAGGATATCTTAAACAACACGTGGACATGTCTGTTGTAAAGTAATTCACACTATTACCATTGCCTACACTGAGTGCTTCCCTGCTTCTGAGAGTTTGCAGTCAGGAGCGTCTAGTAGCCTGTTGTCTGCTTACGCGAGATGCTGGGAGGGTCACTCCAGGTCACACATCCCTCACAAGAATATGGATTATTTTCACTGTGAAACTTGCATGCCCGTGCTTACTAAAGACACAGCAGTGGATGTTGCTGTTCCTTCAGCACCAGCACACTCCTGTTGTGGAAGGGGAATGACTACTGTCGTAATGCTGATTCAGAAATAATCACACTGTGCTCACCCTCAGTAACGTGCATGCAAGGTCAGTTACAAACGTTGAAGAAAAGGGGTGAGAAAAATAATGTGTGCAATAACTGCGTTATCCCCACTATCAAGGTCATTTTGCAGCACAATCCATGACAGGCGATAACTTAAAGTTCATGGAGGAGTATAAGGTGACCTTTCAAGGTAACGGACACCTACTCAGTCCATAGTATTTACTATTCACTAACAACTATTCACCCTTGTTGGTGGTAGATTGCAGTGGTTGGCAGGAAGGGCTATGACGTTTGAATGTTGCTATGCAGGTAGACTTTATAGACAATAGACAATAGGTGCAGGAGTAGGCCATTCGGCCCTTTGAGCCAGCACCACCATTCACTGTGATCATGGCTGATCATCCACAATCAATGTCCAGTTCCTGCCTTGTCCCCATAACCTTTAATTCCGCTATCTTTAAGAGCTCTATCCATCTCTTTCTTGAAAGCATCCAGAGACTTGGCTTCCACAGCCTTCTGGGGCGGAGCATTCCATATATCCACCACTCTCTGGGTGAAAAAGTTTTTCCTCAACTCCGTTCTAAATGGCCTACCCCTTATTCGTAAACTGTGGCCTCTGGTTCTGGGCTCACCCATCAGTGGAAACATGCTTCCTGCCTCTAGCGTGTCCAATCCCTTAATAATCTTATATGTTTCAATAAGATCCCCTCTCAGCCTTCTAAATTCCAGAGTATACAAGCCCAGTCGCTCCAATCTTTAATCCCTGTCCTTGACCTTGGCCCTGAGTCTCTGTCGAGTGGTGTGCACATAGGCATGACTGAGCTCACGCAAGTGAGGGCAAGGTTTGTGGATGCCTGACTCTCTCTCTAATCAGATCTAAGTTAATGGGGAAAGATAGGAAGGCCAGATGCAAAAGCCATGGAGAACGGTGTAGATTCTTGGCTTAGATCATAATAAAATTAATTACACATCAACTCTTGTGTAAGGGTGTGGACCTCCATTTGGTTAACACAACTCAGGACACAGTTTGCAAAGTTGTGACTGCATCTTGTCAACTTAAAAGCAGGGGCCTTAAAAGCTGTGATATCTAGAGGAATCTTGGGGTCCGACTTCATAGTTCTTTATGAGTGGTTACACCAGTAGTTGAGGTGTTCAGGGCATTTGACACGTTTACCTTTATTGGTTGGGGCATTTAGTACAAAAGTAAGCAAGTCATGTGGCAGCTACTGTATATAATACTTTGGTTCGTGTACACTTGGAGCATTCTGTACAATTCAGGTTTCCCTATTGCAGGAAGAGTGTGGAGGCTTTGAAAAGGGTGCCGGCCCAGTTTGCCAGGATGCTGCCTGGATTAGAGGGTACCAACTATAAAGAGAGACTGGACGAACTTAGGTTGTTTACTCTGGAGTAGCAGAACCTAAGGACAGATCTGATAGAACTTTATAATATAAGATTATGAGAGGCATAGATAGGGTAGACAGCCAGAATCTGTATGATCAAGCCATCATAAGTTAAAGGGTCTGTCACTAAGAATTCTCTCCAGCAACAAACATCTGTACCACTGACATGAGACTCACTCATCTATAGTTTCCAGCATTCTTCCTGGTTCCCTTCTTGATTAAAGGAACAACATTAGCTACTCACCAGTCCTCTGGGACATTGCTTGTTACTAGAGTGGACATGAAAATATTGGTCAAGGCCCCAGAAACCACCTCTCTTGCCTCTCTCAATAACTGGGGATATGTGAGGTCCTAGGGAATTATCTGCCTTAATGCTCTTCAAGAGACCCAGCGCAACCTCTTCTTTTATCTTGAAATGCCATGGCATATCAATATGTTCAGCATTAATATCCCTGTCCTCCACATTCTTGATCTTGGTAAATACTGATGTTGAGTACTCATTAAGGACCTCACCCACACCCTCACATCCAAGCAAATGTTCCCCCTTTATTCTTGAATAGTTCTATCTTCTCTCTATCTTCTCTCTATACTATATCTTCTTAGGTATCCAAGACATTAAGCGGAGTAGATAGAGTGGATAGCCAGCGCCTCTTCCCCAGGACACCACTGTTCAATACAAGGGGACGTGGCTTTAAAGTAAGGGATGGGAAGTTCAAGAAGGATATTAGAGGAAGGTTTTTTTACTCAGAGAGTGATTGGTGCGTGGAGTACACTGCCTGAGTCAGTGGTGGAGGCAGATACACTAGTGAAATTTAAGAGACTACTAGACAGGTATATAGAGGAATTTAAGGTGGGAGGTTATATGGGAGGCAGAGTTTGACGGTCAGCACAACAATGTGGGCCGAAGGGCCTGTACTGTGCTATACTATTCTATTTTTATTTCTCTATTTATCCTCTTGCTCTTGATGTATGTATAGAAAACCTTGAGATTCTCTTTAATTGTACTTGCTAAGAACTTTTCATGGCCTCTCCTACCTTTCCTGTTTCCCTTCTTGAGTTCTATTCTGGCTTCTTTATAATCCTCAAGAGCTCTGTTTGGATTTAGCTTCCTAAGATTTGCATACATCTCCTTTTTCTTTTTGGCCATATTCATCACCACCTGTGACATCTAAAGTTCTCTCACCTTGCCATCCCTGCCTTCCTTCTCACTGGAACATACCTGACATGCAGTCTGAGCAAACAGAATCCACATGTCAGATGTGGACTTGCCCAAAAACAGCATTCAGAAAGTCCAAATTTATATTAGGGAATTTGAAGTCCTCTATGATGACAGTTGTTTGTTTTTACTCCTTTCTTAAACTTCCTGCAGATCTGTCCTTCCGTGTCCTGGTGGCTACTGGGGTTCTGTAGTACAATCCTATAGAGTGATTGCACCCTCCCTATTTTTGAGTTCTACCATATAGATTCAATGAATGAGCCCTCCATTATGTCCTCTCTAAGTGCACATCTGATATTGTCCCCACCTCTTTTACCTCCCTCTCTATCTTTTCTAAAACATCAAAACCCTTGGACATTAAACACCTGTTCCTGACCCTGTCTTAACCAAGTGTCTGTAATGGCTACAATATTATATGTACTTCCATGTACTGATCCATGCTTTAAGTTCCTCAACTTTACCTATAATGCTCCTAGCATTAAAATATACACGCTTCAAACTATCCATCCCATTCTATCTATTACTTTGTTCCTGTTTGCTCTTACTGGCCCTGACATCTATCTTCCTCTCCATCCCTCCACTTTCTGACCTGGTGTTCTGGTTTCCATCCCCCGCCAAACTAGTTTAAACTCTCCTGAGCAGAACTCGCAAACCTCTTGGCCAGGATATTGGTTCCTCTCCAGGTCAGGTGCAACCTGTCCCTCTTGTACAAGTTACCTCTGCCCAGAAAAGGCTCCAAGTATTCAAGGACCTGAAACGCTGCCCCTGCACCAGTTCCTCAGCCACTCATTTATCTAATAATCATCCTATTATTGCCTTGACCAGCATGTGGCACTGGGAGTAATCCAGAGATGACTATCTTGGAGGTTCTGCTCTTCAGTCTTTTCCATAACTCCTTATACTCACTGCACCGGACCTATTGTCCCTGTCTACCTGTGTCATTGGTGTCAGAGTGCACCACGACCTCTGGCTGCGGCTCCTCCCTCTTGAGAAGATTCTGCAGCTGTTCTGAGACATCCTTGCTCTTAGCAGCTGGGAGGTAACACACCATCCTAGCATCTCTTTCGCAGAATCACCTGACCATCCTCCTAACAATCGAGTCTCCTATCACTGTTGCTCCTCCTGACTTTACCCTTCCCTGCTGAGCCTCAGAGCCAGCCACAGTGCCACTGGCCTGCCTGCTGCTGCTGTGCCCTGATAGCTCATTCCCCCACCCAGCAATACTTAAAGGGATATACTTGTTGCTGAGGGGAACCCTGCACTGACTGCTTGCTCCCCTTTACTTCTCCTGATGGTCACCCACCTACTGTCTGAACCCTGCACTCTGGTAAGTTTCATCTATAAGGTTTTCAGCTTCTCGCAATGTCCTGAGTACATCCAGCTCTGGCTCCAGTTTGTTGACCCTGTCATCCAGGAGATGAAGTTAGCTGCACTTTCTGCATGTGTAGTCACTAAGGAGACTATGGGGTATTCTGCAGCCCAGGAGGAGCATTCCACTGCTGTAACTACCATCCTGCTTACACTTGTTATACCTTTGGCTCTAACTTCTTAAGCTTAATTTTTACAATCAAGTAAATGTGTCCAAGTGACTCAGCACCCTTAGCCTCTGCCTGTTCTCACCAAACCCTCCCACTCTAACCCAGGTCCACTCACAAAGTAGCCACTCCCACAATGGCTGTTCACTTAACCCTCACAACTGTTCGGGTCAAATTTGACCTGTTTTGCCATTTGACAGCAGTGATAACACCCTAAATGCCACTTCTTTTAGCTAAAATTTGATGACTTTTCCTAAAGTGACCCAAAATGTGCAAAAATGAAAATACTTAAAAATTTTATACTTTTGTACAAGTGCTACAAATTTTTATACATTGAGGCTGTTCTGGGTCAAATTTGACCTGTATCTATTGAAATGGATCTTAAATCTCTGAGACATTAATTAAGGATTAATGTACATTGAGGCTGTTCTGGCCGGTCAAATCTGACCCGTATCTATTGAAATGGATTTTGCATCTCTGAAAAATTAATTAAGGATTAATCACCCATTTATTAATGTCAGATAGGCTATTTATACATTCTGAATAGATCTGTGGTTCAAAATTTGGTATAGACACTTGTTATGAGAGGATTCTTGGGCTGGGTCAAAATTGACCTGGACCATACGGTGAAGGTATAGAATATGAACTGTATGTAAGGGTTAAACTTGTTTCTATTTACTGGATCTTGCTAAGTTATTAATAACCCAAGCAATCTCCCGCTCAGCAGACTGGTCACTTTTAAAACCTGGCGTGTATAGTCCACAAGGCACCGTCTCCAAATCACCCTGCGATCTCCCACTCTACAGACGCATAGCTAGTGATCTCAGTAGTTTCATTATTGCCTGCTAGGGGAATAGAATTGGCTGAAGAGCGGCTGCTGTGATGGTGAGACCAAGATTGATCACCCTTTAGGTATTTCTGGCTGAACATGATTATAAAGGTTTCTTGGGATGTGGCATTAGAGCTGAGGACTTCCAGGACAATGTTCTTGATGCCTCATTGTGTGCCATCAGTGGTGGACTGATGGGACAAGGATGCTTTCATGGATAGTGAGCCTTGGACATTGTGTCAGGACACTGAAGCAGGGACCCAATCGCAGACCAAGTACTGTGCGCACTGTGATATTTACTGAGTAGCAAATCCAGAGAGGCAACAAAGTCGGCGTCGAAGTTCAGGCGGAGATCAAAAGTTCCAGAGAAATCCAAAAACCAGAATCAGGCAGAGTCATTATTCAGATGGACAGCATTCAGATACAAATGCTGGAAAGGCTCAGGAAAATTCTCTGGCACAATCTGGCAACAAATAGGTGAAAACACAGGACTAAAGTACACTGAGAAAGAAACAGAGAGGCAGATGATGGGTGGAGCACAATGAGACAACAGTGGCAGCACTCTTGATGAGGATGAGGGGAGGTGCACCATATAATGAGAAACAGGTGAGAGGTGGAGTACTCAGTAATACAGGGGCCGGAGTAGAGCAGGAGCGGGGACAGGAGCACATGGGGCATGAAAACAAACAAGATCACATGGCAATACAAAACCGCAGACTGACAGCTAGGGAGAAAACACACAAAAAGACAAAGTTCAATTGGAGGTACTGACATATTGGCTCC
The DNA here is from genome assembly GCF_963921235.1 of Mobula hypostoma. Taxonomy (NCBI): domain Eukaryota; kingdom Metazoa; phylum Chordata; class Chondrichthyes; order Myliobatiformes; family Myliobatidae; genus Mobula; species Mobula hypostoma. The sequence continues at coordinate 11,155,299 of NC_086120.1, forward strand.
AGAGGATGATACCATGAGTTTGACCAAGAAAGACTGTTGCACGATTAGTCTTCGTGGCAGCTCTCCCAATCTAAACAGCAAATCCCCAGCAGTTCATGAAAAGGAATGGTAAGGATTATTGGGATAGGAATGACTGGGGCAGTAGAGTATCCAAGTCTGTAACTTCAATGCAAAGCTTGACAAGAATCTGCAACTGTATTGAATAGATCCTCTACACAAGGTTATCAATTCGTGCAGGGTCAGCTTCACAGTATTGGTTTACTAATAAGTGTTTAATGGCCAGTTATAGATAAATCGATAGGTAGACTTTGCATTTGAAGCACCATGCATTGCTGTAAGAAGCTGCATTCTAGTCCCAGCGGAGGAAATTTGGGTATTCCCTGTGTGGTGTCACTTCTGCATGTGTATGTAGGGACAGAATTTAGTCCAGTTACAGTTATATGGTGCACCTCCCCTCATCCTAAGAGGCAATAATGACCTTGATAATAGAAAATGTTACACAGTATAGCCCTTGCAAAAATGAAAATCAGAAAATCTCTAACTCATCAAGAGAGAAGTCAAACAATCTGCTAACATTAAAAATGATATGTGCAAGCAGGAACTTTTTCTTACATGAATTAAACTTTAAATTCTCAAAAGGGACACAAAGTCAGCCTTTGTATAAAAATACATTGCAAATTATATGTTATAGCACTCTTATATAACACTCTTTAGAAATATTCTATTACCAGCTTATTGGGAGCTCTTCCAGAAGTGTTCCTCACCAGCATATAAATGAAGATCTTTCCTTCAATATCTGCCACATTCCAAGCACTGTAGTTTGATGCAAAATGGAAATTCTGACAACATATTCACCATGCCTACACAGATGTAATGAATAAAATTATCTCTTGCAAGATCTTCAGTCGTTATAGTTCAAGAGTCAAATACTACGATCCAAATTACCTCCACAGAAGAAAATGACCAAGTCTGCCTTTAAATGTCCTGGCACTGGGAAATCACAATTGTCAAACAGCATTACTGATAGAAAATAACCTCAAATTGATCAAGGGATTGCCAAATAAACTTTGTGATTTACCAGACCAATCTGGTTAAGCACTGAATCATCTTGGCAACAGAGTAAGGTAACGTGCATTTCATCGCAAATATATCCTATTGAGCCATCCAATTTACCACAAATAACACAAGATTTCATTCAGTATAGTTGAGAGTTTTGCCTTTAGTTCACCTATTACAATCTTAACACTAGAAATAATTCTACTTGAGCATACAATGTATAGAAGTATTATATTTATATCAGATTGACTCTATGTTACATTTGTAAAATAGCAGCAGCATAACTGAGCTTGGATAGAACAGTAACAAAAGGCAAATATTTCTTGATGGTGTCCTACTATTTTGATACAACATTAGTGTCACACTGTTGCCAGGAAGGACCATCTCCAACAAATGAGATTCTAACAGCAATTACACTAATGGTTCTGGCAACAGCAATATTTTGAAGGTCACCTTCATCCAGAAACCTGTCTGGGCCAGCCGTATGAAGATATAGTTCCAAGAATGGGTAAGAAGCTGGGTTTTGTGTGATGTGTAATCCAGCTCCTCATCTCCATTAAACCATTTTCACAACGTAATGGGCAGAACATAGGAGTGTGATAGAACTTTCCACTCATCTGGATGAGCACAACATCAAAAGCATTCAAGAAGTGTGATATCATCACAGGGGAAGCAGCCTTCTCACTGGCCAAAATGTTAAATATTCACTGTCTCTACCTTTGAAGCATGGTGGCTGACACATGAATTATACCACAGCACTGCACAAGGTTGTTTCAATAGCAACTCCCAAAACCATAACCTTTACCATTTAGAAGGACCAAAACAGCAGGTCTACAGGGATACGATCACCAATAAGAACCATCAAAATTACACACCATCTTGCTCTGCAGCTTCATTTTGCTGATACTTGGTTTTTTTTTGAGAATCAGTCTTGGAACAGCCCACTCCACTCCACTGTGAGAATGCCTCCAACAAGTGGAGTGCAGAGGATCAGGACCATGTCTCACCAGTGCCTTTTCAAAGGAAGTACAAATACAGCTTGGTGGACTTCATCAATGAAACTTCTATAACTGATTATGAGCATTTCCTAGCTGTACTCAGAAAGTCACCATTTTAATCCACCAAATACAACCTGTGGCCTTAACTAAGTCTCCATCTTGTCTGAGACAAATTTTCTTAAACCTGCACACACTTACTACATGTAGTTAGGGACTAAGATGAATCTAGGAGCATTTTGGATTCAAATATGCATTCAGTAACATGATGCTTTGAAGTTCCATTGGATGGATTTTGTACTTAAAGGACTACCATGGTATATGTAATGTTATGTAGCAAAAAGAAAGTTTATACAAATCCTTTCTTAACTGTAGAAAGTTCTAAATAACATTATATTAGATTAGATTATGAGGACACTCAGAACTCGTTTATTGTCATTTAGAAATGCATGCATTAAAAAATGATACAATGTTCCTCCAGAATGATATCACAAGAAACACAGGACAAACCAAGACTAAAACTGACAAAACCACATAATTATAACATATAGTTACAACAGTGTAAAGCAATACTGTAATTTGATAAAAAGCAGACCATGGGCATGGTAAAAAAAAAGTCTCAAAGTCCTGATAGCCCCATCATCTCACGCAGACGGTAGAAGGGAGAAACTCTCCATGCCATGAACCTCCAAGCGCCACAAACTCGCCGATGCAGCACCATTGGAAACAGCTGACCGCAGCGGACTCTGAGTCCGTCTGAAAACTTTGAGCCTCCGACCAGCCCTTCGACACACTGAGCACCATCCTCTGCCGAGCGCTTCGAGCCCGCCCCGGCCGCCGAGCAACAAGCAAAGCCGAGGACTCGGGGCCTTCCTGTCCGGAGATTTCAGACCACACAGTAGCAGCAGCAGCGACACAGGCATTTCAGATGTTTTCCCAGATGTTCCTCCGTGCTCTCACGTCTGTCTCCATTAAATCAGGATTGTGCACGGCACCCTACTTGACAAATAACAGATGTCACCACCGGAGTGGCCGCTGCGAGCTGCGTCACGCCGCCATGAACTAAGAATAGTAATATGTCACATAGAACCTTGAGCCTACATTACCATACAATATTCCACTTCACTGACATCCTATCACTACCTTCTTTCACTAATCCAATATTCCTTGATTTCCAGTGCACAAAATTGGTCCATGTGCAGGATTAAGAAGCAGTTGAAACAGTTGTATCATTGGAAAGAGCAGACAACAATGCTAGTGATTTGTAGGTAGAAATGAAAGTGAGCATGAATAAAATTGCAATTTCTAAACAGAAAATGGCTGGCTGAGCAAATTGTGTTACCATTGTGGAAGGAGCTCACATACACCAAATAATGCAGATTTAAGGATGAAACTTGCAGAAAGTGCAACAAAGTAGAACATAGAACATAGAACATAGAATAGTACAGCACAGTACAGGCCCTTTTGCCCACAATGTTGTGCCGACCCTCAAACCCCGGCCTCCCATATAAGCCCCCACCTTAAGTTCCTCCATATACCTGTCTAGTAGTCTCTTAACCTTCACTAGTGTATCTGCCTCCACCACTGACTCAGGCAGTGCATTCCACGCACCAACCACTCTCTGAGTAAAGAACCTTCCTCTAATATCCCCCTTGAACTTCCCACCCCTTACCTTAAAGCCATGTCCTCTGGTATTGAGCAGTGGTGCCCTGGGGAAGAGGCGCTGGCTATCCACTCTATCTATTCCTCTTATTATCTTGTACATCTCTATCACCTCTCTTCTCATCCTCCTTCTCTCCAAAGAGTAAAGCCCTAGCTCCCTTAATCTCTGATCATAATGCATACTTTCTAAACCAGGCAGCATCCTGATAAATCTCCTCTGTACCCTTTCCAATGCTTCCACATCCTTCCTATAGTGAGGTGACCAGAAATGGACACAGTACTCCAAGTGTGGCCTAACCAGAGTTTTATAGAGCTGCATCATTACATCACGACTCTTAAACTCTATCCCTCGACTTATGAAAGCTAACACCCCATAAGCTTTCTTAACTACCCTATCCACCTGTGAGGTAACTTTCAGGGATCTGTGGACATGTACCCCGAGATCCCTCTGCTCCTCCACACTACCAAGTATCCCGCCATTTACTTTGTACTCTGCCTTGGAGTTTGTCCTTCCAAAGTGTACCACCTCACACTTCTTCGGGTTGAACTCCATCTACCACCTCTCAGCCCACTTCTGCATCCTATCAATGTCTCTCTGCAATCTTTGACAATCCTCTACGCTATCTACAACACCACCAACCTTTGTGTCATCTGCAAACTTGCCAACCCACCCTTCTACCCCCACATCCAGGTCGTTAATAAAAATCACGATAAGTAGATGTCCCAGAACAGATCCTTGTGGGACACCACTAGTCACAATCCTCCAATCTGAATGTACTCCCTCCACCACCACCCTCTGCCTTCTGCAGGCAAGCCAATTCTGAATCCACCTGGCCAAACTTTCCTGGATCCCATGCCTTCCAACTTTCTGAATAAGCCTACCGTGTGGAACCTTGTCAAATGCCTTACTAAAATCCATATAGATCACATCCACTGCACTACCCTCATCTATATGCCTGGTCACCTCCTTAAAGAACTCTATCAGGCTTGTTAGACACGATCTGCCCTTCACAAAGCCATGCTGACTGTCCCTGATCAGACCATGATTCTCTAAATGCCTATAGGCCCTAACTCTAAGAATCTTTTCCAACAGCTTTCCCACCACAGACGTAAGGCTCACTGGTTCCTAATTACCCGGACTATCCCTACTACCTTTTTTGAAGAAGGGGACAACATTCGCCTTCCTCCAATCCTCCGGTACCATTCCCGTGGACAACGAGGACATAAAGATCCTAGCCAGAGGCTCAGCAATCTCTTCTCTCGCCTCGTGGAGCAGCCTGGGGAATATTCCGTCAGGCCCCGGGGACTTATCTGTCCTAATGTATTTCTTCTCCCTTAATATCAACATGCTCCAGAACATCAACCTCACTCATATTGTCCTCACCATCATCAAGTTCCCTCTCATTGGTGAATACCGAAGAGAAGTATTCATTGAGGACCTCGCTCACTTAATACAACAAGCAAGGAAGGCAGCAAAAATCAATGGACTACACAGGGAAGAGTAAAAGATAAAAAAAACAAGTTGCAGTTTCAAAAAGAGCACTAATCAGCATCCTGTTGATGAAAAACCTGATTATGATGAGAGTGGCTTAGGACTGGGTAGCATTGAGATTTAAGGTGTCATAACTTATAATAGACAAGCAATGTGGCTTGCACCAAGAGTGAACAGTAAATTAATTAAAATGGCATTGGACACCAGCTCAGCAAACTTCAGTCATTCCACAAAATGAGTTTGACTGGCACTTCAAAGGTACTGAAATGAAGCCTACAGATATCCAACTACGAACTTATACTCAAGAAAAGATAACTACAGTGGGAATGACATTTGTAACAGCGAAATACAACACCCAACAAGCCACATTGGACTTGTATGTTTAAAAACAGCACTGTGGGGACATTATTGGCTGAGACAACTATAACTTGATTGGATATCCATCCATCATTTTGATACCACATCTCCTGCAATAGAATCAACTGAAAGTAGATTAAGAAAGGTACCGGATGATGCTGTACACCATGAACCATTGCCCAACAGAGGGCAAGCAGGTGTTGATGCCTGCCTCTGTGGTTGGAAAACAGATTGGACCAAGGAAGGACCATGCTGTTCAGGGAAATTGTGAAAGTGACAAAAGCACTGGTCTGACTACAAGAGTTTTTGTAGACAACATATCTGAGAAAACTTCTATTATGTTAACCAGGCAGTTACTTGTGGAATGTGGTCTGATTTTAAGCTGGAAGAGAGTTCAAGGAACTTCAGGAAAGTTGTAAGCATTTGGCTTTTGTGAGTAAAAAGAACAAGAATCTACTCTGTGAGCATTAGTGTTATTGCATGAACTTCAAGTGGGAGACAAAAAGCTGCTTGCAAATGTAGATGCAAAGACCAACGCCAGGCTGGATGAATGGAAGGCCAAAAAGAAAGGTGTCAATGGAGATTAAAAAGCATTGGATTCATCAGATGATGTTGTGGATGAGGAAATCAAGAGGAGAGATCAGATTTTAATTGGAGCAACAGAAGGATTGATAAGAGACTACTCCAGCAAACTAAATGCACCTTTACAAAATCAAGATGCACAAACTAAAAGAAGAAAAAGGAAGGAGGTGCCCAGAGCTGTCAGAACCACTTCTTGCGGTCTCAGAGTCAACTCCTACAACCACCACAGAGGAGGCCCCAGAGCCTGAGATTGTTTTCACAACCACAATTCCCACCTGCCAAGCAGAGTGACCTCCCTTGACAGAAAAGATGTTATTCCACAAAAGTAAGAAATCCTATACAACAATTAAATCTTTAGGCCTGAATGGGACAATTAAAATTTACTATGCCATGGATGTCTGTATAGCATTTGTATTATATAGTATACTGTGAATCTAGCTGAGATGCATTCTATATTGAGTTGGAGTTTATAACTAAGCAGGAAGGAGTGTTATGTATTTAATATTTCAGCAATATCTGAGTAACCATGTAAATATATTGTTTGATTAAGTATTCTTTGTTGTTTATATAATTCATTGTGGTTATAGGGAAAAATGACTATATGTTTATATGGTTATATGTTTATATAATTCATTATGGTTATATGTAAAAAAAACCTGAACTGCATTTGACATGACACTACTACATGATAGGACGTGTCCCACCTAAAGTAAACACAAAGTACATGATTTATCTCCCAGCTCTCTTGTTTTCCTTTCAATTAGTTTTTATATTTTGGAGTTACAGAATGGAACACTCCAATTTCTTCTACTAGGTTAACTGACCTCTGTTTATTGTGCCCAGGTAGGATCTGGGGAGAGAATGATGAGAATGTGCAGAGAATGAAAAATGGGATTAATGTAGGACTGGTATAAATAGTTGCTTGATAGACAATGTGGACTTAATGGGGCAAAGGGCCTGTTTCCATTCTGTGCCTTCCTATGCCTATAATGCCAAGGATAGACAGCTGTGGCCACTTTATTAGGCACACTTGTGCACATGCTGGTTAATGCAAATACCTAGTCAGCCAATCATGTAGCAGATACTCAATGCATAAGTGCATGCAGACATGGTCAAGACATTCAGTTGTTGTTCAGATCAAACATTAGAATGGGAAAGAAATGTGATCTAAGTGACTTTGACCAGTAAATGATTATTGGTGCGAGACAGAGTTTTTTGAGTATCTCAGAAACTGTGGATATCCTGGAATTTTCACACACAGCAGTCTCCAGAGTTTACAGAAAATGGTGCTAAAACAAAAAAAAAAGTATCTAGTGAGACCCAGTTCTGTGGGTGAGACACCTTATTAATGAGAGGTCAGAGGAGGATGGCCAGACTGGTTCGAGCTGACAGTAAGGCGACAGTAACTCAAATAGCCATACACTACAACAGTGGTGTGCAGAAGAGCATCTCTGAAAGCACAACACGTCAGACCTTGAGGTGGATGGGCTACAGGAGCTTAAAACTATGAACATACACTTAGTGACTAGTTTATTAGGCATAGTAGGTACCTAATAAATTGGCCACTGTTTGTAAGTAAAGATTTGAAATACAGGGCAGCCTTACATTAGAAGTGGGAAACCCATGAGTTTATGTAATAATGGTGTATAAAAGTGATCTGCTGGGTAATTAAGTATAATTCTCTTTGACTGAGAAATTGATAATGAGAGATTATTGATTTAAACCTGTCACAGAGGGAGTGAACAAGGAGGACGAGAGTAATCCCTTCACTCATGATATCCTTATACGGTAACTGAGCGAGAAACCTTCAGCTCTTCAAGGGAAAAGAAGACAAGAAACTACAGGATACAGTGGCATTTGGTTATGAGAAGGAAGCAGCGAAGTATGGTTAGCTTTGAATTACTGTAGAAAAGACCAAGCACAGATATCATGGGCAAAATGGTTTCCGTCATGCTGTAACAACATGGCTTTAACTGTAAGAACCTTGTCTAGAAAACTGCACGGAGAATCCATTATAGAAAATGAATATATCAGTAATTGAAAATGCATGCTAGTTATATATTATAGTCATAGAACACAGAATTGGGCCCTTCTGAGTCCCTGTGAGCACCAAGCACCCAATTGCACCAATTCCAAATTGTCCCCACGTTCCCATCAACTCGCAACGCATTTTACCACTCACCTCTGCCACCTCCGCACTAGAGGAAATTTATCATTGCCAGTTAACATACTGACGTGGACCTGGCGCTGAGGAAACTGGACCACCAAGCAGCAGTCACCGTGAGAATGTTCAGATTCAACAAAGGCAGCATTGGTGGTCAGAAGCAAACCTTGGTCACTGGAGTTGCGATTTGGCGTCTTCATTAGCTGAGTCGCTGTGCTGAACCTATTCTTTGAATCCAAAGTTCTCCTTCCCATTTTATCTTAAAGTGTTCCAATGAATATTCTACCGTATTAGTTGATGAAAGAAATGGGGTAGAGAGATGAGAGCAAGTAGATCCCTACCTGCATCAATTCTAAGTCAAACCAAACCTGAAAGTACCCAAACTCATTTCTTCATAATAGCCGTTAAATAAATAGTCACACGCTCCTGCGAAACTCCAGCTACACAAGAATCTAGTACTGCACTTTCATTCCCGATCAGTGATAATGACAGTTCATGTATCATTTTCTCTTACCTGCCTGTTTCAAAGTATTGTATGAACATGCTCTAGGCATGTGATATTGTAGACTAGTTTTTGAAGTAAATGGACTAATCTGTAAAAAGAATATCCATACTCTTTGTTCTGAAGATGATGGATGCCCCTCCTCCAAGGTCAGAGATTACATGGATTAGATATAAGATAAAGCTCTGTTAACTGTTGGAAAAGTACACATATACCTTAAGATTTCTATTTGTAGTGCTAAGGTTAGACTTACCTTAGGTTAATCTTTTGTAGGAGCACTCCAAGCAGAAGAAGGAAAATTACATTACACCCTCCACCATGATTACCACTATACAGCTGAAGAAATATTCTTGAACTGTAGTCACCTCTTAATTGAGGAAAATTTACCTTCAGCTGAGACACTAACCATGAACTTGGTTCAATATTTTAACTGCAAGAATGACTTACAGCAATATTGCATGGATGTCTTTGTATGAATTATATGTTCAACTCTCTGTGATACGTTAGGTCTGTCTCACTCCTATTAACCAAACCGTTGCTTACACAGTTGAAGGAGTATTAAATTGTGGAGCATGTATGTATTCACTGCTTTTGAGATTGGTTTAGGAATGCCTTGTCTGTCTTGAGCCATAAAGAAACACAGGTCCTTTCACTATAATTAATTTGAAGCATCTTGCATACTTGTCTTTCAGCTTTCACTTTATTCAGCTCCCGAGAGTGCCCTCAGCCTACCCAGAAGCAAGCATTCAGGAACTTCAGAACACTGGAGTGTTGGTAAAATTTACGATCTATGAGCTTTAATGGATGGGAAATTATGTAGTACACATTGGCCCCAGACAAACAGCCCCTCATGTGTGCTCTTGCTGAGTGATATTGCAATAGCATTCTCAACAGAAGTTTCTGATTTCTGAATAGAAGTTTAAAACATCAAGCAAAAGCAAACTTCACAAACTGATGAAAAGTACTGAGAAACAATGGGATTCTTACCTACGGAGCTGAATTTTTCATTACGAAAAACTCACTGGCTTGCTACAGGCTTCAGAAATTCAAGATTATCTCTGAAAACCTATGTCTAAGCTCCATCGTGACTGTGATATATTTTCATTTCTCAAAGATGCACTCTTGCAACTTTTCTCAATGAGTTTTTTTTTACAGTACGTGCTCACTTAACAATTATAACTAGCTTAATGCCTTGAGCGCAGCTGATCCATTACTGCAGATTCATTTAGAACTGGTGGTGCCATCCTACAGAATGGAGTTTCATCACATCAGTGGTCTTGCATCCCTTGGAAATGCACTGTTCCACCTGACGGACAAGTCAAATGTTTGACATGATGAAAATCCATTTTCATCTCTATTCTTCCTCTCACGATTTGGCACATTATCTGAATTGATTCAATGCATCTATAAGGAACCCAAAGTCAACTGGCTTGTAAAACTCTGTACAAGATACATCACCCGTGATGTGTTGAGAAGACTTGATTATGAACAGAAGATAGAAACTTATGGCTTTCAGAGTTGAGAAGAGGTGATTAAAGGCACACTTTTATACTTAAAAGAGAATAAGTACAAAGGAAATAAAAAGTACCGATTTAATTGAAACCACAGCAGTAGGGGGCAGCACAGTAGTGTAGCAGTTAGTGCTGTTGCCTTGTGGCACCCAATGACTGAAGCTTCATTTTGACCTCAGATGCTGTGTTGAGTTAACATCTTTTCCTTGTGACCCCGCAGGTTTCCCGTGGTGCGCCATTTTCTGTCCTCAAGGAAGTTACCGCTCTAAGAAGCCCGCACAGAGGAAATGATTAAGCCTGGGGTAGATTGTTTTGAGAAGTGGGCCAGACTTGAGGGAGTTAGATAGACTCCTGCTATATTCTTGCATTCGTGGTTCAATATACTGTAATCTCTGTCCAGTACTCGAAGGTGTGTCCAGATTACAAAATTCTTGTGTTGCTGAGTTGTTGAGCACATCTGGAACCAAATTATATTCCCTCCAAGTCAACAACATCCTGGCAGGCGCTTCATCTACTGGAGAGGCTTGATGGAGTTTAATTTAATGATGCCGCCAATGGGCTAGTCATGTTTGTAAGTTAGATTTTTAGTTATATGGCAATTTTACACATCAATACTTACAGTATGTCCTGCCAAACTCTGGGCCTTTTCTGTGAATGAGTGATATTCTAGTGACATAATGTAACTGTAGGCCTTACGAAATCTCAGACAGAAAGATCAAAGCACCACATCAAAGCACTTCTGATGACTGTTACAATTTTGTTTCAGCCCAGCTGATTCCTGTACTTTCGCATGGAAATATGAGACTCTGTGAAAACCCTCAGCCTCCCTCTGCTTTCCACCACCATTCCTACAGGGCAAGAGTACTGCTCCGTGTGCTTTGGAATGCAATCAGAATATTCAGTTCCCTAAATACATGACTAAATAATATTAAAAAGCGGCGGGTCTCCCCAAGAGGATAGGGTCAGAATTTGGACTGGGTGTGGATTTACCAGATTTTGGTTTTTGTTTATACAGAAGATGATGCAACAGAGGAAGGTGGTTATAAAAAGCTTTAAGCCAGTCAGCTAGATGTATATACAATAGCCTATATATTTTCACCAGTTCCAAAGCAGACAACTGACATTGGTGTGATTTGGAGTGGGTGCCAAGGTCGATAGATCAAGGAAAAGTCTCAGTTAGATATGGGAAAAGGAACAACACCTTGCATCAGTTGGATCTCAGCTGATCCGTAACTCAAGCCCAGCAGCTCATTTTCACTCTGTAATGCTCTTTTGGGTGTTTAAATACACTTACGTTTCTTCATTTGCTGAAGAAACCTGGAGCTGGTCTTCAGTAAATGACAGTGTGAGTGCTTCCACAAACGGCCTCTGAATACAAGAAAATAGGAACAGGGCTGGACCCCCAAAACCCACCCTACTGTCAATTCCATTTCATCTGTTCCAGACCACACCTCCTCTTACATGCCCACTCAACACTGCCCCCAATTTCCTGATCTTTTAACAAATCGTATAACTTCCTTTTAAAACTTCTGATGATCCAGTCTCTACAGACATCTGGGCAGAGAATTCCACTGATACAACAGGAGAAGAAATCCTTGCATATCTCAGCTTTAAACCAAAGCCCCCTAATCTTATAACTATAATTCTGTATTAAAGACTCTCCAACTTCTCACCACCATGGCTCCATAACATCTAAAATCTTTCAGTAAGATCAACACTTATAGCTTTGAGCAGTGTTGATGCTGACGTTCTAACGGGTGTTGCAGGGTAACGTAATAGGGAGAAATATACATAATTCAGAACAACAGACATTGAGTTGGGGTTTCACTTTCAGAATCCGGTTTGATGTGATGATGTTATTATGTAAAGACTTTTAGCGCTTTTGTGTTTAGGTTTTGGAATTCAGTAACGTTTTATGGATTCACTAAACATAAAATACTTCACTTCGTCTTATTATGAAAACCTACTTTGGTGAACCCAATGATCTAGGACGATTCCAGAGTTATTAAACCTGTTGGCCAATGCAGTTGTTTTGAAACCGCCCAGAGTTTTGGGAGCAAAATGCTGTTGCTTGGTACGTACAAGCTGGGGCCCAATTCGCTCTGTGAGAGTTCTCCACTAATGACTCCAAATTCTACTATGGGGTAGAATCGCTCAGCAGTTCCATGGCTGCAAGAGTGGTGAATCTGCTTGAACACCTGCCTGAACATGATAAATACTGATTGCTGAAAACCACCTTTACAGACTTTTGGGTTATCAGAGTCTGAGCATGCCAACAGTTGCTCTCCTTGCCCATTCTCAGTGATGGTAAGCCTTTGGAGCTAATGAACCATATGCTGTCTCTCATGGGAAATCACCATTCTTATTTTATTGTTGAAGAACTCTTCATGGACCAATGCCTGATCAAGTTTGTATAGCCCTTGCTAATGTACCCGTGATGGATTATAGGAAGCAGTCTAAAATGGCTGGTAGTCTAAACTCAGCCAGGCAGCAACGCATCATTCCTCCTCCATTCACTACCTCACTAAGTCTGTTCAGCAAAGCTCCCACATAAGAACGCCTGCTACTGTGAGACAGGCAGTGCCAGGGCTGCACTTCTACCGTACTCGTTTTGGTAGGGACGCTATGAAGTGCTGTCTGCCTTGCAGCTCCAAAAGTGCCAGTGCAGATCGTGGGTTCCAGCTGCCAGAGACACCTACTGTTTATTACTGACACCCATTGACGGCGACATTTCCTGTGTGACCCAGGTGAACGCGCTGCAGCGTCACCTATTGTTGAGAAGGCAGAGAGCGATGAAACCTCGCTGTAGGCCACCAGTAGCAGTATCCAGACTTACGGGACACGATGGGTGACACTCGACCTCAGCGGGTGATGTTACATAAGGGATATTGTCCTGGCTAAAGTGGCTAGACCTCTGCTCAGTGCAGATTTCCTGTCTGCCAAAGGACTGTTAGTTGATCTTAGGAACTGTTGGCTTGTGGATATCAAGGACTTTGAGTCGTTTCCCAAATAACCCAGTTAGTTTCCCACAATGACTCTGACAAGCGCATACACCACCACATGTGAGTATACTCGGCTGCTGGGTGAATTCCCGGACCTCACCAAGCCCACATTCTCTGCTACAGTCACAAAACATGGGGTTGAGCACCACATTTCCACAACTGGCCCACCAGTCCATGCCCGTGCGTAGACTGAACCTAGAAAAGTTGGCAACCTTGATGGTTGAATTTGTCAACGTTGAAAGACTCGGCATTGTACACCAGTCAGATAGCCCCTGGGCTTCACCCTCCATATGGTCTCAAAGTCCCACAGTGGTTGCTGCCCATGTGGGGATTACTGATGCCTTAACGAGGCCACCACCCCGATCATTACCCGGTCCCACACATCCAAGACTTTTCATCACGTTTAACCGGAGAGTTAATTTTTTCCTAAGTCAATCTGGTTAGTGGCTACCATCAGGTGCCTGTGTGCATGGAGGATAACCTCAAAATGGCGGTGATAACCTCATTTGGCCTTTTTCAGTTTCTGATCATGCCATTTGGACTGAAAAATGCAGAACAGATTTTCCAATGACTGATGGACTCTGTATTGAAGGATTTTCTTTTTGTTTACCTGGAAGACATACTTGTCACCAGAGCATCCAATTTCGAACATGTATGTCATCTCCGCACACTTTTTGAGGGCTTAAGTCAACATGGGTTGCTAAATACCATTTTGGGTTGTCAACCATTGACTTTCTCAGCAATCACATCTCTGCAGAATATGCAAAACCCCTCCCATCATAAGGAGCCAGTATTATGGATTTCCTACCACCCCGCACTACAAAAAAAAAATCACAGGAGTTTTTAGGTATGGTAAATTTCTATCACTGCTTCACTCTGCGAGCTGCTGAACTTATGATCCCCTGGATAGTGCACTTAAAGGCAATACCCCTAATCACATGCTTGACTGGTCAGCAAACATGACTGTGGCATCTGATGATGCCAAACAAGCTCTTTCTAACGTGACCCTACTGGTGCACCCGCTCCACAATGCACCCATAGCTATTACTAATGACACTTCAGACTATGCAGTGGGTGTTGTGCATGAACAGCTGGCCAGAGGCACGTGGCAGCCACTTGCCTTTTTCAGCCGGCAGCTCCATCCCCCTGAAAGGAAGTACAGCACATTAGACCTTGTGCTTCATGGTCTCTATCTGGCTCTTCGACATTTTCGCTTTCTTCTAGAGGGTCAACATTCTACAGTGTTTGTTGACCACAAAACCCTTGTGGACGTGATGGCCAAAGAGAGGAGAGTGTGGGAGGAGAGAGAAGCAGCCTCCGGTGAAAAATGATATCGTATCCATTAAATAGGGGCTGTGGACAATTCTGATTTGATGGAGACGGATGTGAAAGCACAGAGGAACATCTGGAAAAATTTCTGAAATGCCAGTTTGCTGTTGTTACTGCGTGATAGGGAATCCTTCGGAGAGAAGGCCTCAAAATCCCCAACTTTGCCTGCTGTCGGCAACCGAGATGGAGGTTGAATCGTTCGGATAGAGATGGCGCTCAATACTCGGTGTCGGACAGCTGATCAGAGCTCGAAGTTTTCGGATGACTTAGAGTTGGACCGTGGTCGGGTATGGCAGGGAGAGGTTTTTTTCCTTCTCCCGTCTGCGTGAGATGTGGGACATTTGAGAGACTTTGAACTTTTTACTGTGCTCATGGACTTCTTCATTAAGTTATGGTATTGTTGCACTGTTGTAACTATATGTTATAATTATGTGGTTTTGTCAGTTTTTTCAGTCTTGGTCTGTCCTGTGTTTTGTGATATCACACCGGAGGAAATATTGTATCATCTCTTAATGCATGCATTACTAAATGACAATAAAAGAGTACTGCATGTCTTCATAATCTAAATATCAGAACTTTAGCCTGCATGGCAGTAATGCCACCTGGCCTACATATCCAAGTTCACAACGTGTATACAGTATATCAAGGAGAAAAATAATGCTGTGGTTGATTGCCTCTCATGTAGAGGTTGACTATGCTGATGTGGCAGCTGTTCGAGTTACTGACCCAGAGGTCCAGGCTTACTGAACAGCAGTGATGGGCCTACGGGTGGCTGTCATTAAGTTCAGGGAAGCTGGGGTTTCTCTCCTGTGCGATGTCTCAAATCGATCGTACTCACCCTATTGTGCCCACCAACTGGAAACAGACTATTTTCCACTCCAATACATAGCCCCTCTCATCCAGGCCAGACAGTCACACAGAAACTGGTTGGACTAAAGTTTGTTTGGCACAGCCTCAGAAAGAACACATGTGATTGGACTGCAGCCTGTGTGGAGTGTTAGCAGGGAAAAATTAACTTTCATGCTCTGGCACCTTTGGCCCCTTTTGAGGTCCCTGAGTGACAGTTTGACCATCTCAATGTGGGCACTGTTGGTCCTCTCCCCCTCCTCCAGCCCCACCCAGTTTGTCACACCTTCTTACCATGGTGGACCATACCACCAGGTGGCGAGAGGTTGTCCCTCTAGCATTGACATCAGCTGCAGACGTGGCTTAGGCATTCACCAGCACTTGGGTTGCTCGGTTTGGCATCCCATCTGATATTTCCTCTGACCGCTGTCCCCGATTCATTTCAGATATCTGGGCTGCTATGGCCCAGAATCTCGGTGCTAGGCTACATCACCACATGGTGTATCACCCGTAGCCCAGTGGTCCACGCGAGCGGTTTCGCCACTCCTTAACGGCTGCTCTGAGGGCTTCTCTGACTGATGAGAGTTGGCATGATCGTCTCTCGTGGCTCCTGTTAGGGCTCAGAACTGTTCCAAAAGAGGACCTGCAGTCGTCTATGGTAGAGTTGGTATACTGGCAGCTGTTACAAGTGCCAGGTGATTTCATTCCTGACACCACGACTGCCTGGTTGTTCCACCCACCTCAGTAAATTCAATTTCTTTTCACCTATTCCTACATCCCATCATGGCGTACAGCACTCTTGGGTTCCTGCTGGCCTACATTCCGGCTCATTTGTTTTTGTTTGCCATGATGTACATCAACATCCCCTTTGGCTCCCTTACGGTGGCCCTTTCCATGTTTTGGAAAAGGAAGGAAAGACTTTTACCATAGATGAGAGGGATAAACCTGAACATATTTTGA
The DNA here is from genome assembly GCF_963921235.1 of Mobula hypostoma. Lineage (NCBI taxonomy): Eukaryota > Metazoa > Chordata > Chondrichthyes > Myliobatiformes > Myliobatidae > Mobula > Mobula hypostoma. The sequence continues at coordinate 11,171,757 of NC_086120.1, forward strand.
TAGATCACCCACAACCACCAAGATTTGGAGTATTTCGCTGCCATACCCCTGGTGTCATAACATGTTCGTCCATCGTCGTCATCGATGAAGACCTCGACACTATTAGTCACTTTGAGACTGGATGCGGTGTGTCCGAAGATGACTGGTCAGGCCAATTCGGGCATGAAATGTCCTGGCACACGTTGGACAGACATGTGTAGGCACTGCAGTTGTTGCACTGGTGGCTCTGGACTTGCACGGCTCGCGCTTACGTTGATCTTCAGCAATGCGCCTTGCTTCGTAAGCTTGACAGCCCTTGTGGATGAGGCCGCGCCAGGTAGGGCGGTTTTGAGCCAGCATTTCCCAGGTAGTCGTGTCTATGTCAAGCGACTTCAAGGAAGCCTTTAGTGTGTATTTGTAATGTTTCTTCTGCCCTCCATGCGAGCATCTTGCAGCAGAGAGTTCCCCAAAAAGGAGCTGCTGGGTATGTGCTCATCCGGCACGCGGATGACATGACCTGCCCACCGGGTCCGTGCTCTTATCAGCCGTGAGTGGACTGATGGTAGACTTGCTCTAGAGAGAACTTCAGTGTCTGGTACTTCGTCTTGCCATCTGATGCCTAATATTCTGAGAAGCCAAGTCACGTGGAAATGGTTGAGCTGTCTTGCATGCCTTCGATACACAGTCCACATTTCACAGGCATACAGGAGGGTAGTGAGCACCACGGCTCTGTCGGCCTTCAGTTTTGTTGCTGGACTGATTCCTCAGCGTTCCCATACAGTGGAGTGCAGTCTACCGAAAGCGGAACTTGCCTTTACTATTCTGCAGTTAACTTCTGTATCAATAGTCACTGCTCGGGAGAGGGTGCAGCCAAGGCAAGTAAACTGGTCAACTGTCTGCAGCTTCTGTCCTTTGATTGTGATTTTCAGTTCTGTGTATGGTGGATGAGGGGCAGGATGGTGCAAGACTTTGGTCTTTTTGACGTTGATGGTGAGTCCAAAGTTGTCACAAGCCGTGGAGAATTTGTACATATTGACTTGCATCTCTGGCTCCGAGCCAGCATACAGGGCGCAGTCATCGGTAAAGAGGAAGTCTCTCCGGACAGTCTCCTTCACTTTGGTAATAGCTTGAAGGTTGAAGAGCTTCCCATCCACTCTGTACTTGAGGCTGATTCCAGCATCACTGTCCTGGAAGACATCATTCAGCGTGGCAGTAAGCAGCATGCTGAACGATATGGGTGCGAGCTCACAGACCTGTTTGATGCCATTGGTGACTGGGAACGCGTCAGATGATTCTCCGCCGTCCAGTACTCTGGCCATCATGCCATCATGGAACTGGCGTACCACCTGAATGAAATTGGCGGGGCAGCCGAACTTTGACATGATCCTCCACAGGCCTTGTCGGCAGACAGTGTCGAAGGCTTTCGTGAGGACAACAGAAGTTGTGTGGAGTTCGTGATTCTGCTCCTGACACTTCTCCTGAAGTTGGCGTGCGGCAAAAATCATGTCAGTAGTCCCACGACCTTTATGAAAGTCACACTGCGACTCTGGCAGCAGGCCCAGCTCTAGCTGAGTGACCAGACGATTTAGCAGGACACTTGCAAGGGTTTTTCCTGCAATGGAGAGCAGTGAGATTCCTCAATGGTTGTCGCATGCTTGTCGATTTCCCTTCCTCTTGTAGAGGTGTATAATGGATGCATCTTTAAGTTCCTGAGGAATGGATCCTTGCTTCCAAAAAGACTGAACAACTCAGTGAGCTTCTCTATAAGTACAGGACCACCAGCTTTATAGATCTCTGCAGGTATGGCGTCTGCCCCTGGGGCTTTGCCACTGGATAGCTGACTGACAGCTTCCATAACTTCGGCTACTACCGGTGGGTCATCCATGGCGCTGTTGATGTCGACCTGGGGAATCCTGTCTATCGTCTCATTGTTAGTAGATGACGGTCGGTTGAGGACGGCTTCAAAGTGTTCAGCCCATCTCTGCAGGATCTGAGCCTCCTCTGTAATGAGAGCTGTACCATCTATACTCAGGAGGGGGGGAACTCCTGAGAGACTGAGGTCCGTAGAGACTGTTGAGGGCTTCATAGAATTGTCTCAAGTCGTTTCTGTCAGCGTATTCCTGTATTTCATCTGCCTTGGCACTCAGCCAAGCATCTTGCATTTTACACAGTTTATTCTGAACTATCTTGCGAACACAGGTAAAGGCGTTTTTCTTGGCAGCTGATGATGGGTCGTTCTGATGGGCACGACGAAGGCGATGCTTTTCAACAAGTAGACCCTGTATCACCTCATCATTCTCATCGAACCAGTCACGCTGCTTGTGGGTAGAGGGCCCTAGCATCTTCAGTGCAGATGAGTGGACAGTATCCCTGAAGCGATCCCAGTCATCCACAGCGCTGCCTGCAAGGTGTAGGTCTGCAAGCTTGGTTTCTAAATCTTCAACCAGCGTTGAAGCAATGCTGGGGTTCTTCAGCCTGTCCATATTGATTCTTTTCATAGCCTTGCTTCCTTGTGGTCGCCTCTTGGGTCTGATGCAGAGCTTCATTTTGGAGACAATGAGCCTGTGATCTGTCCAGCAGTCAGTGCCACACATGGCCTTGGTCACTCTGACATCCTGCTTGTCTTTTCTCCTGTCAATGACATAGTCGATAAGATGCCAAAGCTTCGAGCGGGGGTGCATCCAGGAGGTCTTGTTACGAGTAGACAGGTGGAAGGTTGTGTTGGTGATGAGGAGGTGTGTGCTGCACAGGTCTTCAGTAAGAGTAGGCTGTTACTGGTACATTTGCCACTCCATGACTCCCCATGTCTCCCTGCCAGGCTGCAGAGTCGCGCCCTACTTTTGCACTGAAGTTGCCGAACAAGATCAGACTGTAGGTGCTGCTCACTGCCGATAGTAGGGCGTCTAGTTCATCATAGAACCTGTCTTTCGTCTCGTCCGGGTTGCTCATTGCGGGGGCAAGGGCGCTGATCAGGGTGGCTTGACTTCTATTCTGTAGCGGAAGCTGTAGTGTCATGAGCCGGTCGTTGACACCCTTGGGGAGACTGGCAAGTTTCCGAGCAAGGTGACTCCTGACGGCGAATCCAACTCCAGCATCACGACGCTCATCACTGCCGCCACCGCTCCAGAAAATAGTGTATCCGCCTCCAGTTTCAGTCAGCTGATCTACGTTGGCAAGACGAGTCTCACTCAGAGCTGCTATGTCAATGTTGTATCTTGCAAGCTCTCTGGCAACTAAGGCTGTTCTTCTCTCTGGTCTGTTTGCTGTAGGGTTGTCCAATAGCATGCGCACGTTCCAAGTGCCAATGGTGAACGGTGTCACCTTGTGTTTTGTTGTTCGACCGCCAAGATAGGATCCCTGCCAGCCGCGGTAAACTGGCCAGGGTGCAATGAAGCAGGCAATGTTTAGGGCACCTTTTCTAGCCCATTCCTCATACTACGGAGGTGAGCAGTGCGTTCCTAAAGAGGGCTGCTCAGTCGCCCAGGTAGACGCCAAGTTTCACTGTTGCTTTGGTCAGCGAAAAGCGACCATTAGACCCGAGCAGGTCCGTGACTACAGCTCCCAGTGTACCCACACCTGCTGCTTCGTCGCTCGCCCATCGCCACAGGACTTCAAAGGTTAGAGGGTGATGATGCTGATGGTGATGGTGTCGAGACTAGCGCTTGATTTGGATTTAAGTGAGGGAGAGTTGCGCAGCGTCAGTCTCACTCTCTCTTCCCAATTCCCATCTGGATCCAATGGCAAGACAGAGTCGAGACGGCTGGAGATGGGACTAGGCGCAGTGGATGACCAGGATATCCTCTGCGTCTTGTCATGCTCTACACGTTCCACGACGCTTACAGAGTCCGCCTTCTTGACCGTTGGACCTTCCATTGGTCTTGTCCGCTCAATCCGCCGGAGTCTGTCTTCACATGCTGGGATAGACAACTCCCTATTTCACCGAGGGTTTGAGACCCGTCGGCTACCCTCACCTGGTTTAGCCGGCTTGTCGAAGCCGTTGCCCGGGGTGTGGCCGCTGTCGCATGCAAACAGCTCCAGGGAGCCACAGGTGAGAGCTGAGTGTCAAGTGGTGAACAAAGGTGGACTAACCACCTTGAAAAGGATGCGAAATATTCCCCCACCAGAGGTGCTACCCTTCCCTGACACCCCATACACCCCTGTCATAACATGACCATGAGCATGTCAACACACCTCTGGAGGAGCCAGAGGAATCTGCTGTTCCTTCATCTATGGATCACAGGACCCAAGCTGGGCAGCACATCCAAGCTCCAGAGAGGCTCACAATGTCGGTTTTAGTACATTTTTTGGGGGGACATTGTGCAGGGTCACGTAATTGGGAGAAATGAACATAATTCACAACTACCAACACAGAACTGGCATTTCACTTCTGGAGGCTGGTCTGACATGTTGATGTTGTTACGTATAGGTTTAAAGTGTGCTTTTCTGTTTAGGTTTTGGAGTTCAATATGGGTTTCATTAAACATAAAATAGCTCACTTTTCTTTATTGGCAAAAACCTATAGTCAATACTGCATACGCTGAAGCACTTCAAATGCTGGTGCTAAAAATGCCATTAGATATAAATATAAATCTTGTTACTTGAGCTAGCCATCTTAGAGGGACATTTTCTTCTCTACAATGGTTGCTGCACTAATAAAATGTGATTCTTTTTGTGCTAACTGTTGAAGACCTGACCATCGACATCAGCGAGCAGGGCAGTGCACACGATCCTGTTTACATTAATGGTGCTGAGGTGGTGATGGTTCAAAGCCTCGAGTTCTTGGTGTAAACATCACCATTACTTTGTCCCAGCCCTCCACGTAGATGCCATGGACAAGAAAGCACACCACACCTCTACTTCCTCAGGAGGCTAAGGAAATTTGGCAATGTACCTGTTGAATCTCACCAATTTTTATTGCTGTACTTATCTGGATGCACCAAAGTTCAAAGTTCAAGGTAAATTTACCATCAAAATACATATATGTCTCCATATACAACCCTGTGATTCAGTTTCTTGTGGGAATATGCACTAAATTTGAAGAATAATAACCATTACAGAATCAGGGGCAGAATGCACCAACTTGGGTGGTCAACCAGTGTGCAAAAGACAACAAACTGTGCAATACAAAAAGAAAGAAAAATAATAATAATTAATAAATATGTAAAAATTGTTGAGAACATGAGATGAGTAGACCTTGAAACTGAGTCCATAGTTTGTGGGAACATTTCAATTATGGGGCAAGTGAAGTTGAGTGAAGCTATCCCCTTCGGTTCAAGAGCCTGATGGCTGAGGGGTGATAACTGCTTCTGAACCTAGTGGTGTGATTCCTGAGGCTCTTGTACCATCTCCCTGTGATGAGAGGCCTCGGTGAGGATGGTAAGGACCCAAGTGCTGGAGTCTTCGAGACTTGAATTGGGAGTGAGACGATTGTAGGGTTCTCGCCCTGATGCTATATGAGAATCCAAATGAGACAGAAATCCTAAACACAATCACAGACTGAATGATTGCTGAGCTGACAATTGAGCACTAAACCTGAGTTCAGATGCTCTTTACATATCCAAATCTTGGCACCAAAACATGGTCAATTAGTGGAATGGCCCAGAATTATTAAAGTGACTGTGTCAGTTATCCATTCTCTGGAGAATCAGAGCAACTAAACTCTGGAAGCGGGTGCGTTCAGGTGTGTATTGTAACACTTCCTGATGGAAGCAGTGAGAAGAGAGCACGTCCTGGTGAAGGAGATCCTTGATGTTGGATGCTGCTCTCTTGTTTCGTGTAGATGAGCTGAATGGTGGGGAGGGCTTTACCTGTTATGGACTGGGCCATAGAACATAGAACATAGAAATCTACAGCACATAACAGGCCCTTCAGCCCACAATGTTGTGCCGACGATGTAACCTACTCTAGAAACTGCCGACACGTTCCCTAGTGCATAGCCCTCTATTTTTCTAAGCTCCATCTAACTATCTAAGAGGCTCTTAAAAGACCCTATTGTATCTACTTCCACCACTGCCACCGGCAGTGCATTCTACGTACCCACCACTCGCTGTGTGAAAAACTTCCCCCTGTCATCCCCTCGGTACTTATTTCCAAGCACCTTAAAACTATGCCCTCTTGTGTTAGCCATTTCAGCCCTGGGAAAAAGCCTCTGGCTATCCACACGATCAATGCCTTTCATCATCTTATACACCTCTATCAGGTCACCTCTCATCCTCCATCGCTCCAAGGAGAAAAGGCCAAGTTCTCTCAAACTATTTTCATAAGGTATGCCCTCCAATCCAGGCAATATCCTTATAAATCTCCTCTGCACTCTCTCTATAGCATGCATATAGTCATATCCACTCCTTTTTGTAGGATTTTCCATTCAACAACATTGGTGTTTCCATACCAGGCTGTGAAGGAGCCATTCCACGTATATACTCTCCACTACACATCAATAGAAGTTTGTCAAAGGTTTAGATGCCACGCCAATTCTCCTAAGGAAAGAGAGGCATTGCCTTACATACTGAGTCTACAAAATGATAATACTAAGGAGTTTAAACTTTCTGACCCTCATCAATGAGGACTGGTTCATGGACTTCTGGTTTTCTTCTCCTGAAGTCAATAATCAGCTCCTTGGTCTTGCTAACAGTGAGTAAGAGGTTGTTGTTATGGCACCACTCAAGTCAGATTTTCAATTCCCCTTCTATTTGCTGATTCATCACCTCCTTTGATCCAGCCTATGACAGCGGTGTCATCAGCAAACTTGAATATGGCATTGGAGCTGTGCTTAGACAGTCAATAAATGTAAAGTGAGTAGAGCAGGAGCGAAGCACACGGTCTTGTTGAGCACCTGTACGAATAGTGATCATGAGGTATTGAGGCCAAAGTCTAAGAGCTTATTGATTAGTGTTGAGGGGATGATGGTATTGAAAGCTGAAATGTAGTTGATAAACGACATCCTGACATACAGGATGCATCTGATGTTCTCGGGTTGAGTGAAGAGCCAATAAAGTGGCATCTGCTATGGACCTGTTTCTCCAGTGGGCAAACTGAAGCAGATATAAGTCACTTCTCAAGCAGGAATTGATATGTTTCATCACCAACCACTCAAAACACTTCGTTGCAGTGGATGTAAATGCTACTGGACAAAAGTCACTGAGGCAGGTCACCTCATACTCCTTAGGTTTAGTACGGTGAATGCTATGTCCAAGACTGTGAGAAACTTGCCAAACTATTGTTGTTGGCGTAGCTTAGCAACCACAGAAACCAGCATAAGCTCCATGAATTCTTTCTACACTCTCATTGCCTCAGAAAGACCCTTCCCACCTGGACATTTTCTCTTCTCCTCCTCCCACTGGGCAGAAGATACAAAATGCTCAAAAGCACATACTACCAGGTTCACGGGCAGCTTCTGTCCCACTGTCATAAGACTCTTGAATGATAAGATACTCTTGACCTCACAATCTATTCTTCATGGCCTTGCACTTCATCTTTGCCTGCACTTCACTTTCTCTGTAACTGTAAAACTATATTTCAGATTCTGTTATTGCTTTTTCCTTTGTACTAGTGCAATACATTGATGCGGTGAAATTATCTGTATGGATGGCATGCAAAACAAAGCTTATCACAGTACCTTGGTACATGCAAAAATAATAAACCAATTACAATTACAATTACAATTACAAGATGTGCAATTTCCATTGAGACTTCTGATTCCACTAAAACTATTGTACATTGTGTATCTCCCAGTTAGAAACCATCAGTAGAAGAGTATACTTTACTCTCTCTGTAATTAGAAAGACAGGGTGGCTGAAAGCACACATAGTGGGTGGCAGAGATGGAACAATGGTGGACGTTCCGTCTTCCTATTCTTCATCCGTGCACCTAACCGTGTGAAAGGTGGATCACTGTGTGTTGGGCTGGACTCGTTAAAAGTAGATTTCACACCTCGAATGTTTTGTACAATTTGTGCAAATGACATTACACTGAAGGCACCCGATCTAATTCAAGGGCAAAGAATGCAATTGCATTTGAAGTAACTCAGTTGTCTAATGGACAAAAATGGTATGCTAGAATTCCTAGCTTGCTGAGACTTTCCGCATTGAGTTTCAGAAGTCCTGGGGGACCTCAACCTAGTATTCATTTATCAAGTGTCAATCTTTATAGTGAGTGTCAAATGTTTCATGTGGGCTGTAAAGCCTGACTTGACGTAGATTGACAGTCATAGGAACGGATGCTTCTAATCACAATGCTCGCTGCACTACTGAAGGAAACATATGGAGGAAGCAGTCGAGATTCCGATGGGGTGTGAAGTCTGTTAAACTTCTCAGTATAGTGAAGGGGGAACCAGAGATAATCCATCCCCAACCTCTGAGCATTTCACAAAAGCTTCGTTGAATGACAAAAACAGGAACCGTCCTGCAGTGACTGGCTCTGGGAATAAAACTTTATTTTATTGTAGGAAAGTATTTATCCATACACCTGGGACCTGTTACTGATGGTTAATTTATGTGGAGTGTGGAATAGAATATGGAACAAAGAACAGTACAGGCAGGAACCAATCCTTCAGCCTACAATGACTGTGCTGAATACAAAGCCATACTAGACTAAATTTCTTCTGCCTGCATTTGATCCATACTCCTACATTCACTGCATGCTCATGTCTGTCTAACAGCTTCTTAAACACCACTAACTGCTTCCACTACTTCCTTTGGAGCCCGTTTCAGACAGCTGTCACACTCAGTGTAAGAACCTTGCCCAGCACATCTCCTTTAAACATTTGCCCTCTCACTTGAAATACATCTCTCTAGTACTTGATGTTTCTATCCTGGAAAAAGATTCTCACTGTCTACCCTATATGTGTCCCTCACCATTTTGTAAACCTCCGCCAGGTCTCCCCTCAGTCACTGCCACCCCAGAGAAAACAATGCAAGTTTGTTCAAACTTTTATAGCCCATACCACCAAAACCTGACAGCATCTCTGTAATCTTTCCAAAGCCTTGACATCCTTCCCGAAATGAGGCGACTAGGTTATGAAAGCACACTTTGCAATAAGTTGATATTTATACTTTCTGAGACTCTCTGGCTTCTTAGCTACTGCAGTTTCTACAAACATTATAGAAACAAACTATTTCATCAATATTCTACTTATCTGATCTATTTCACTCTCCTCTCTGTGAGGATTATTAACTCTCAATAATAATAATGATCAGTTAGGCACAGAGAGAATCTGCATTCACAGATGACTACGTTTATTGGCTCAGCTAACAAACAAATAAATTTACCCAACTAAGTACCCATGTGCATACCCATTAGGTTTCCCTGAACCCCCCATGCATTGTCAAAGACAAGAAAAGGTAATATCCGGGAAAAAGATTCCAGGATGGTCAGGTGTTCTTCTTGATCCTGATATTTCTACGTTTCTGACCTGGGGTCATCCACTTCTGCGATGATTGGCCTCCACAGAGTTGTTGCTGTCTATGATCCCAAAATTCTCCATTCTTATCCTTTTCCTTATCAGATTAATATGTTATCTTTCAATTTATTTGGCACAAGCTCATCTGACTGACCTGTGTAAGCTTGGAAACGATCAGTCAACATTTCAAGCCGGAACCCTTTGTCAGGACTGAAGAGGGAAGGGGCAGAGGCCCTATAAAGAAGGTGGGTGGAGGGTGGGAAGGAGAAGACTGGTAGGTTCCAGGTGAAAAACCAGTAAGGGGAAAGATAAAGGGGTGGGGGAGGGGAAGCAGGGAGGTGATAGGCAGGAAAGGTGAAGAAGGAATAGGGGAAAACACAATGGGTAGTAGGAGGCGGAACCATGAGGGAGGTGATAGGCAGCTGGGGGAGGGGGCAGAGTGACATAGGGATAGGGGAAGGAAGGGGGAGGGAATTACCAGAAGTTGGAGAATTCTATTTTCATACCAAGGGGCTGGAGACTACCTAGACGGTATATGAGGTGTTGCTCCTCCAACCCGAGTTTAGCCTCATCATGGCAGTAGAGGAGGCCATGTATGGACATATACGAGTGGGAATGTGAAGCAGAGTTGAAGTGGGTGGCCACCGGGAGATCCTGTCTGTTGTGGCGGACGGAACGGAGCTGCTCGACGAAGCGGTCCCCCAATCTGCGTTGGGTTTCACCGATGTAAAGGAGGCCGCACCGGGAGCACCAGATGCAATAGATGACCCCAATAGACTCACAAGTGAAGTGTTGCCTCACCTGGAAGGACTGTTTGGGGCCCTGAATGGTGGCAAGAGAGGAGGTGTAGGGACAGGTGTAGCACTTACGCTTACAGGGATAAGTGCCTGGTGGGAGATCCGTGGGGAGGGACGTGTGATCAGGGAGTCGTGGAGGGACTGATCCCTGTGGAAAGCGGAGAGGGGTGGAGAGGAAAAGATGTGTTTAGTGGTGGGATCCTGTTGAAGGTGGCGTAAGTTGCGGAGGATAATGTGCTGGATCCGGAGGCTGGTGGGGTGGTAGGTAAGGACAAGGGGAACTCTGTCCCTGTTGTGGTTGCGGAAGGATGGGGTGAGGGCTGAAGTGCGGAAAATGGAGGAGATGCGGGTGAGGGCATCATTGATGACGGTAGAAGGGAAACCACGATCCTTAAAGAAAGAGGACATTTGAGATGTCCTGGAATGGAAAGCCTCATCCTGGGAGCAGATGCGGCGGAGACGGAGGAAAGTTCCTCCTCCTACATAAAAAAAAGGAACAAAAATGGAACAGGCACATCAACCACCAAATCTCTCCTCCTGCACAAAAAAAATGAACAAGACAGAACAGGCCCATTGACCCCCAAATCCCTCTCCCCACACAAAAAAATGAGGAAGATTGGAGAAAAACACAGAATATAAAAAGCTTCAAGACTGAAAAATCAGTCTATAGTCCAAGTCCACAACCAAAATGCAGAAAACTTGGGTAACGTTCTCCGAGCATGAACCAGGCGCTCCCCTCTCTAGTAGCATAGCAGAGTGACCCTCAGTGATCAAAAGACAGGCAGCCTGGCCTCACCCTCTGCAGCCGCCTTGAAGCTTCAATCTCCCTTGTTGCATTAATTGGCGAAATTGAGTCAAACATCGGCTCATACCCCGTCCTACAGCCGTCTCACCATGAGGTTCCGGCACGCTGCCTCTGTCTCCCGGAATTCTCTCGGAGACTGCAGAGCGTTGAAGCATTTGCTCCGATGTTTCAATCGCCCTCATCACTTTAATCGATGAACCGTTGAAGGTTTAATAGGTGAAATGGAGTCGAACTTCAGCTTGCCGGTACTGCAGCCTACACGTGCTTGCCACCTCTACCTCTCGGAATCCTCTTAGAGACTGCAGAACGCTGGAACACCCAAACTATTTTCAACCAGCAAATCACGAGCTCCAGCAGTTGTAGAATCACATCCACAATGGAAAGAAAAACATAAAAGGCATAAAAGAAGTGCAATATATGTCGACTGAAGGAGCATTGTACACAGGCACCATCTTGACTGGAAGTTCTTGATTTAGGTAATCATTAGCAGAAAACTCCACATTTAATTGCTCTGATTAAGGTATCTCTGAACAAGAACCAGTTTTCAAAACAGTTCACAAAATGGTGGCTGCAAAGGACAGTCTCACAAAATGGCCACCTCCATTCCTGCAACCACATGGCAAGAAGAAAGACTTCTGGTTTGTCGGTTTCCTCTGCCCTTGCCTCATTCCTATTCATAGATTTTTAGATTGTAGTTTTTTTTTAGCCAGCACCTCCTTTGCTGCTGTTAGAAAAGAGTTAAAGTTGATTCCTCCTTGGTATCAGCTTAAATAAAATGGAAGTCTGTAAGACAAAATAGTGTTAGCTTGGAGTGGGATTGTTTTGAGAAAGTGAAAAGAATACTAGTCTACAGCCTTGAAAGAAGATAGAGATGAATGTATGTTTGTCTGGGGAAGATGAGATCATTGTGCAGGTGCAGGTACCAAATGGTGCCTTACCATGGGAAAGTACGGGGTTAAGAGTTATGTTTCAGTTTAGAAGGGATCTTCAAGGGTACTAAAGGGGACACTTTCTTTGTGCAGGGGACATCTTCTCTTGGGCTGAGTCATGACTAGTGCTTCTGCTAAGAGGTGGAGAAGATAGGGACAAATAGGTAGGGAGGGTGAGAGAAAGAGAGAGAGGGTGGTGTGAAAGGTTGTCCAATCTGTGCTTCCCTCTGGTATTCTGCAGATCAGCTCATTTAGAGGATGATAAGTATTAGCTGTTTCTCTGTACTGTTACCTCATTAACCATTTGTTTTCTTTTCTGTATTGCATACTTTATAACATTCTAATTAAGTGATTTCTTGTGCTTACCAGTTGTAAAGTGACTCCTTTGTTTGCAAATACGTTTGCGAATGCCCCTTGCTGAATCGGAAAAGATCACCAACCAAATTTTAATGTTGCTTTGTTATAGCTACTTGCTTGTTGCATTTTATGACATAGAACTTATTGCAGCCATTATCTTGTCTTTATAAGACACTTTATCACAGCTCTCAGGATGCTCTTAGAATGCAAATTGCAGGAAGGGGCTGGTAGCAAGTTACGTTTTTGCCAGAAAAATGCTATGCTATGATCATCTTCAACCATCTACCCTTGATATTCAACGACACTACCACATTCCCTCACCACTGTTATCAGCAACCTTGGGGTCACCATTGACTAGAAGCTAGCTTGGACCAATCACATAAACACCGTGTCTATACCAATAGGTCAGAGAGGGTATCCTGTGGTGCCCGACTAACCTACTAACATTGAAAAACCTTTTCATCATCTACAAAGCAATCCTTTCTGTAGGCTGTGGTGAGGCTGCACCTAGATTATTGCATGTGTGTGTGTGTGTGTGTGTGTGTGTGTGTGTGTGTGTGTGTGTGCATCTGTGTATGGGAGTGTGCGTGTATGTGCATCTGTGCGTGGGAGAGCTTGTGTGTGTGTGTGTGAGTGTGTGTGAATGTGTGTGTGGAAGTGTGTGTGTGAGTGTGTGTGAATGTGTGTGTGGAAGTGTGTGTGTGTTTGAGAGTGTGTGTGTGTGTGAATGTGTGTGTGGGAGTGTGCATCTGTATGTGGGAGTGTGGGCATGTGTGTGTGTGTGTGTGTGTGGGTGTGTGTGTGTGAGTGGGTGTGTGCATCTGTGTGTGGGAGTGTGTGTGTGAATGTGTGTGTGCATCTGTCCGTGGAAGTGTGTGTGTGTGTGTGTGTGTGCACGCGCGCACGCACGCACTCCGCACTCCCAAGTTCACTAGATTGATCCCGGTACTGGTGACTTTGTTCTGTGAGTAGATTTTAGGCAGACTTGGCCTACATTTCCTTAAGCTTAGACAGAAGAAACATGAGAAAGACGGTTTGAATCCCACATTACATATGTAAGTTAAATTCAAGTAATTAAATAAATCGAGGATTAAGAAGCAAGCTGGTCACATTACGGTAGTTATCAAATCAATCAAAGTCCATAAAAGTCCATAAATATCCCTTTGGTTTACTGAAGTTGCTCGAAACCAAACACTTGCCACCCTTGTCAGTATGGACTTATGTGTGACTTTGAACCTAGCCACGTGATTGACTCTTACCTATCTCCTCAGTTCATAGGCAGCCAAGGATGGCTATTCCTAACAATGTCCATATACTATTAAAAAAAGTCAAAGCCCAATTGGAATGTACAGTATGTTGATCATAGTAACTGGAACAAATAACTACAGACAGAGAACCTGCAGAGTTCCATCTTCATCAACAAGTATCTTTCCAGAAGATTAATTTGCAAATAAGTTTGAAGGAACTAGAAAGTTGGAAGGAATTCAGGGAAATGGGAAGCTGAGCTTGAAGGATAAAGGTACTCCTGTTTCTTGGATAATGTGTGCATGGATAATACAAATGAGCCGAGGATCTCCTTGGATCCAATGACCTTAACATCAAACCGATGAGGAAACATTTTCTGATGAAGTCAACTGAAGTTATCTTGCATGTCTGAAAAGAACAGATGTTTCCACTGTGCTGAACACCAAGAAAGGATTTTGATGTGAGCAGTTTAATCATGGGAGTTTGTATCCAACATCTATCCACATATTTTGGAGGATATCAATGATTGTGATTGGAACTGAACCCGAAGAGTTTTAGTGAAGGCTGGGTCTAGCATTTGAAGGAATTCTTGGTGTAATGATAATAGCAAATGATTTCTTTGTCTTTACAGAAGGGTGGGCTGTTGCAGAAGTTGACAAGGCCATAAGCCTTGGTACATAGAAGCCAAGAGAAGCCCATTACTCCTAATGGGGCACGGGCTGCTGACAGCAGTTCACCGGAGCCCTCTGTCCAATCATTGAAGTTATTCTAGGTGTAGCCCATCTTCTCCTTCGTCTCCCAGGGATAAAGTCTTTGGAGCTTCTGTAGCACTGCAGTTTTACGGAATGAGGTTGCTAGCCCCATGCCCAACCCTCCTCTCTTTGTAGCTGGGCTTAGGACCACCCATGACAGAGCTAGAGAGAAGCAGGTGAAACAAAAACAGAGCAAAAATTAACATCCAAGCTGAAAGAGGTATCCTTCATGGGTCACACCATCACAGAATGGCTCAAAGATGAAGGCAGGGAAGGAAATAGCAAGACTGGCAGGTATTTCTGAAGTCTAGTTTTCTAGGATCTCTCATATTCTTGCTACATTTGAGTGAGATGTATCAGCGACAGGTGCCTTAGACAAGGAAAGACATTGAATGATGATCGGTGGAAAACTATGGGCTGATTATTCAATAACTTAAAGAGGTAATCACAGCAGAGCCAGTTGAGACTGCTTCAATGACAAATAAGAATGAACACTTCAAGCAGACCTTCAGGAATCTGCCGTGCAAGCTGGCAAACCAAAAGCATAGACAAACAGAACTCTGTGATGATGTGAAATGATCAACTGTTCATTATTAATTTCCAGTCTCAGTTGGTGCATATAACTAAGGTCAAATGAGCACATTATGTTCAGACATGGGCTCCTTCACTTACTTCCACAGATATGATGAATATCACATTTTTGTGTCAGGTAATGTGTGTCTGTTTCTAGCCAGTGAAGGGATTCACGTGCTTTCCACAAGCAGCTGTTCTCCCCCAGGTTGTATAACTTGGGGTAACTTTTGGTACCTGCAATCTCTCAGCTCTGAAAAGCAGTCCCTGAGAAGTGTGGAACTCACCTTCAATTGAAAAGTCCTGGTCAGCATTGTGTGGAACGCCTTGATGCATCTTTTTATCATAACTATTTTCAGTTTATGAAACATTTATCAAGTGATGGACCTTTGTAGATTATTTTATGCATTTGCTGGGTGCAGTTTTGCATAACTGCAATCTCTTATTTCACAAGCCAGCAAATCTAGTGTATTTACAAAGAGTTATTGAAGGTTTATTTGGACTTTTAATCTAAACATTCCCATTTTCTAATCAACAATGAACACAACAGTAACTGAATGTGCCCATCCAACAGCCCATGGCCAAGCAAGACCTGGGGTGGGAGAACTTTAAATATGATCCACTGCAAAGTTAGAGGTTTGCAGAAAATGTATGTGGGGCAAAGGACTAGCAGATAAAATTTGATCAAGTGTAGAGGATTGTGCTTAGGAGAAGGCATTCTTTGCAGAAAATTGAAGTGAGTTTATTGACATGGGAAACTTGGGATATATCGAATAGTTAGGCACAGTAAAAATAACAGCGATAGTTGGTGTCTTACATTGCACACATTCCCTGAAACTCCAACACCTTTTCCTTGGCTCCTTTGACATCCTAAAACATTTCCAGCAGTTCCCAATCAAACTGCTGTAAGGAACACAAGGGCAACAGGAAGCCCTCGAACCCCTGAGGCTGCATTCCTCACTCTCTGCTCAGTGTCTTTCTTCAAAGCCTTGGCTAAGGCAGGGAGGTTTACTGAGTGAATATTTCTACCATTTTACATGTATCCTTCCTGTCTGTGGCCCAAAGCTCTAACATGCCAGCAGAATCCAGTAGTAAACAGAGAATCACATTTTCTCCCCTCATCTGTGCTGCAGACTCTAATCCTTCCAGGGCTAATGCTCCACAGGTGTTGCATGCCCTTAGTTAGATATCTTACCTAAATGGCAACAGTCCCTAAACAGTGATGGGGAGCTGGACTCTGGTCAGCTGCCCGAGCACAGGTCCATATCTATAGTGACTATTTGATACTGTGGTGTCCCTCAGAACTAAGGATGCGCTAAGAGTTAAGACTGTGAGGAGATTTTGTATGCAGTACTTCAATCTGCACTCTACAGAATATTAAAATTACTTTTCTTGTACATAATTCAGTGTTGTCATGTACTTTAAATTATTTTATGTACTATAAATGAAAACAAAGATCTTCAGGCTGAAGATAACAAAAGCTGATGTTTGTTTTTGACAGGCCAAAGGGAAAATCTTTTTTAAATAAACTATTGTATATAAAATACAAAGACTTTTCTTGAAGGCAGCATGTTAGAGCAAGAGTCTAACCTCGGTGTGTACCAAAAAACACAGCTAGCAAGAACACTGATTCACTTCCATGTACTTTCTGAAGTGCTGCTCCCAGCTTTAACCCCCCTGCTCTTGCAGGTCCTTGGGCGTAATTTCACAGGGCACAGTTCTGCTCTCTAACAGAGCTGGCTGGGCTGAGATTGAGTGTTGATCAACTTATCACTATAAGCACCAGAGTGCCATCTTGCTTCAGCTGATATTCACAGACATGGATCTCCAGTAAAGTTGCAAAGGACCCAGGTAAGTACTTTTACAACTCCTGACAGTCCTGGAGGGGATCTTGTATGGAAAGGGTAGAAGCTTGGGGACGTGCAACACTGATTATCTGAACCATGGCTCCCTGAACCCCAGCTCCTGAAGTGGGTCATTGGCTTTGTGACGAAAGACCAAGTTGTCAGAAGATTGATGCTGATGAGAGAGATAAGGGAGACAATGGAGAAACATTCAAAATGCTAATAAGAGAGAAGAGAGAGATTAACGAGAAAGAAACACACTTCAGAATATTGACAGACGGGTTGCTTTGAACCTGAACTGTTTGAAGTTTGATGGACAGGCGATACCCCAGCAGGGGGATAAAAAGAACAGGTTCGTGAAGGCACAACACACACCACGAGATCACGAGATAACGAGACCCTGGAAGAGTGGTGTGCCCCCCACAAGTTGGTGGAAGTTTGGAGGTCTGGTCGCGGGAACCGACCATAGATGCACAGGGTGAAAAGGGTACAATTGGTGGGAACCTGGTGTGTGTGTCCGCCCTTGCCTGGGTGCCGGGTTCACTGCGGAAGAACGGTCATATCCGGAACGGAGGGGTCACAGTCGGTGACCACAGAAAACATAAAAGGGTCCGCCCAAAACCACCTGTGGACATCAAAGGTCTGCTGAATCCAATTTGCATTTCTCTCTCTCTCTCCAATGGCACAACAGAGATTACTGCGAACTGTACTAAGCTGAACTGAACTCTGCGTCACTTGAGACGGATCATTTTACCCCTAGACTGCGATAGAGCTTGGTTGATTCCTATTACCCTAGTTCTGTGTACATGTGTGTTTTATCATTGCTAACCTGTTGCATTTATATCCTTACGATTAGAGTACTGTGTTACTTATTTCTTTAATAAAACTTTACTAGCTTCTGTTAAACCAGACTCCAACTAAGTGGTCCATTTCGGCTGGTTTGGCAACCCAGTTATGGACTACTTAACAGCTTGATCTGAATCCTCTTCCATCTTTCTCTTCTGGCTTTTTTCATAACTGTTTTTGTCTTGACTTCTATCATGGGACTTCGTCTTTTTCCTTGGAGTCCCTTCCAAACATTGCCTCAGTTTCCTTTCCTCCTCTTATTATGTTGAAATCAAGGTTTCTGCAGTATTGAGATCCAATTCATTCCAGGAATTTAGAACTGTGGAACTCCTGATTGCCCTTCATCTCTCCTTCCTCCTATTATCTAACATCTTGCATTTTTTTCAGCCAAGTCTTGATTCTTTATTTATCCAACTATTTATCTTGAACTCTTCCTGATGTCCTATTTCAAGACCTGGGTGTCATTACCCAACAATGATCCAGTAATCTGTTTCACGAAGCCACCCCTTTCCAGTCTGATGCCTCATTCCTTTGTGATTATCTTAGAGACCACTCAAAAATCATTGCCAAAGCTGCATCATTAATGGAAAGATAAAATAAAACATTGATGGTAATTTTTGGTGTGGTTTTCCTGTCAGGACTACTGATGCACAGCCTTTATGGATCATAATGAGCCTATTTTAATGTTTGTACTCTGTAATAGTTTATATGTTTGATCAGCCTTTTGGCACACAGCATCCCACTGTGCTGCTTACTGAAACATATACTGAAGGTTCTGTTGTATTTTTATTCTGTTTAACTCAAGACTATATTTTGCTGACAACTAACCATTTTTCAAGACTTCTCTAAACAGCAGCAGTGGGTGCTGGTTTCTTCTCCTCCTATCATTCACACGGCAGAGAGATAAGTGGAAGAGATGAGAGACAGACTCAAATCCCCATATTCCATACGTTATGGTCCCATCCCCTGCACGTTCATCAGTCTCCACTCCATACAGAGCCAGAACTTTCTCTTCCTCAGATCTACTCCCTGAACCCCCTTGTTGCATGCCACCTTGCTGTCTATCCTGTTTAACCCTTCCTCATTCACTGCTGTTGATCATCCACCAGTCCTCTATGAAGTATACCGAGGCTAACTAACAGACAAAGCACTGCAGGAACTCAATAGGCCAGGCAGAATTATGGAGGGAAATAGACAGTCAAATTTTTGGGTTGAGACATTTCATCTGGACTGGAAAGCAAGAGGGGAAGATGTCCAGAGTAAAAAGTTAGGGGAAAGAAGTGGAGTAAAGGTTGGTAAAGACTGGCAGACCACAGTACGTGTGCTTGCAACACTGTGTGTCCGACAGTGTGATCAGCAGCACTGGGGCTCCACAGGGGACTGTCTTGTCTCCTTTCTCTTCACCGTTTACACCTTGGACTTCAACTACTGTACAGAGTCTTGTCATCTTCAGAAGTTTTCGGATGACTCTGCCATAGTTGGATGCATCAGCAAGGGAGATGAGGCTGAGTACAGGGCTACTGTAGGAAACTTTGTCACATGGTGTGAGCAGAATTATCTGCAGTTTAATGTGAAAAAGACTAAGGAGCTGGTGGTAGAACTGAGGAGAGCTAAGGTACCAGTGACCCCTGTTTCCATCCAGGGGGCCAGTGTGGACATGGTGGAGGATTACAAATACCTGGGGATACGAATTGACAATAAACTGGACTGGTCAAAGAACATGGAGGCTGTCTACAAGAAGGGTCAGAGCCGTCTCTATTTCCTGAGGAGACTGAGGTCCTTTAACATCTGCCGGATGATGCTGAGGATGTTCTATGAGTCCGTGGTGGACAGTGTGATCATGTTAGCTGTTCTGTGCTGGGGCAGCAGGCTGAGGGTAGCAGACACCAACAGAATCAACAAACTCATTCATAAGGCCAGTGATGTTGTGGGGTTGGAACTGGACTCTCTGACGGTGATGTCTGAAAAGAGGATGCTGTCCAAGTTGCATGCCATCTTGGACAATGTCTCCCATCCACTACATAATGTACTGGGTGGGCACAGGAGTACATTCAGCCAGAGACTCATTCCACTGAGATGCAACACAGAGCATCATAGGAAGTCATTCCCGCCTGTGGCCATCAAACTTTACAGCTCCTCCCTTGGAGAGTCAGATACTCTGAGCCAATAGGTTGGTCCTGGACTTATTTCCTGGCATAATTTACATATTAGTATTTAACTATGGTTTTATTACTATTTAATTATTTATGGTGCAACTGTAATGAAAACCAATTTCCCCCGGGATCAATAAAGTATGACTATGACTATGACTATGATAGATGGGTCCAGCTGAGGGGGGCGAAAGGCGATGGTGGTGGGGAGTAAGTTTAAGTGATGTGAGAAACTGGGAGGTGATAGATGGAAGTGATAAAGGGCTGAAGATGATGGAAGTTGTTAAGAGAGGACGGTGGAGCACAGAATAAGAGAAAGAAGTGGAAAGGTGTGTGATGGATATTCACTGTCCTGGGCAGGAATCTCATATTTGGTAAGATTGCTTTCTAAATAGCAGATGTCATTTGAAAAGTCACTGACAGTTGTAAGTAAATTTTTAACCATATTGCTTTGTTTAACTTCTGGTCGTAAATGGAAACCAGTCTTCAGTTCCTAAAATGTAAATAGCAAGCTGCTTGAAGTTAAAAAGCACTCTTTACAGAACAGCTTTGTAAATAGGCTCTGCATTCTGAAGATGCTCTGTCTGTAAGAAGTCACTGTACTTGCTTAATTTTGCTCAAGAGTAGAGTATAAGACAATGGGATCTTAAATTTGTGTTGTTTCAATTAGACATGCTGACTTTTAAGTTGCTTAGTTCAAGGAAGCTTGCAGAACCAGATGGATAATATCATTTAGCATATTAATAACTGTTGTGTTTATAGTTGGAAGAGCTAGCATCTAACATCTAAATATATATGTTAGCTTTACAGTAGTAATGGTAGCTAGCTAAGATCCATGTCTTCAAATATGCTTTTAAACTATTTGTATTAAAAGATCTCTGAGGAAATATCACGTGCTTGTGAAGTAAATCAAATGGGAGAAAAGGAGTATAAATGTAGAGCATATGAATGCTAATACATTTATATAAATGTATAAATTTTACTTTGAACTTTGAGAGTAGTTCAGGCTTATTTGGAATGGGGTTATGAACATCAAAAAACATGGAAGAACTAGAATCCATTCCTCCAGCTTTGGTTTATGCGATGGACAACTTCTTTGTCTGCATCTTTGGTAAGTCTTTTTAGTTTTTAGGAATTGTACGTGTATTTTGGAAAACCTTAATCCTTCATGTTTGAGAAATGCTTTGTGGTTTGGAAATGGCTTGAGTTTTAGCAATGGTTTGTAATTGGGAAATGTTTAAGGTAGAACTCCTCCATGTGTTTTAAGTGTGTTTTAAGAGTGCTGTGTAGATTTAAATATGTATCCTTGTAAATAAATAAATTGTATTTTGAATTACCTTGTTAGATGGATGTATCTTCTCTTTGGTAGGGAGAGGGGACCCATCACTCTAATATTTGGCTTTGGCAATTAAACTCACCATGGAGAATCAACGGGGAGGTATTTGAAGATTGCTAGTTACAGTAAAATCTCCCTTTAGTGAGAGTACTCGTGGTTATTTATATCTGAGTGATGGGGATATCTTAAATGATTTTTTTTGCATCTAAATTAACTTGGAAGACAGATTCAGAGTCTATAGAAGTGAGGCAAAACAGCAATGAAGTGATGGACAGTATATAGATTACAGGGGAGGGGGTGTTTGCTGTTTTGAGGAAAATTAGGGTGGATAAATCCCCAGGGCCTGATAAGGTGTTCCTTTGGACCCTATGGAGGCAAGTGCAGAAATTGCAGGAGCCCTAGCAGAGGTATTTAAAATATCCTTAGCCAATGTTTAAGGATGTCTCTAAAATTAAGCCAGGGAATTATATGCCGGTGAGCCTGATATCAGTAATGGGTTCAGTTATTGGAAGTTATTCTAAGGGACTGGATACATAAATATTTGGATAGACATGGACTGATTAGAGATGGTCAATATGGCTTTGTGCATGGTAGGTTATGTCTAACCAATCTTATAGAGTTTTTGAGGAAGTTAGCAGGAAAGTTGATGAAGGCAAGGTAGCAGATGGTGTCTACATGGGCTTTAGTAAGTCCATTGACAAGGTCCTGCATGGGATGTTCGTGAAGAAGGTACAGTTGCTTGGCAATGAGGTCGTAAACTGGATGGGACATTGGCTTCACAGGATACACCAGAGAGCGGTAGTAGATTGTTGCTTCTCTGACTAGAGTACCGCAGGTATCGATACTGGGACTATTGTTGTTTATCACTTATATCAATGATACTAGACACTAGACACTAGAATACTACAGCACAGTACAGACCCTTCGGCCCTTGATGTTGTGCCGACCTATAGTGGCCTCCATTAGTCTCATGAGACCATGGATTTGCACCTTGGAAAGTTTCCAGGGCGCAGGCCTGGGCAAGGTTGTATGGAAGACCAGCAGTTGCCCATGCTGCAAGTCTCTCCTCTCCACGACACTGATGTCGTCCAAGGGAAGGGCACTAGGATCCATACAGCTTGGCACCGGTTTCGTAGCAGAGCAATGTGTGGTTAAGTTCCTTGCTCAAGGACACACACGCTGCCTCAGCCAAGGCTCAAACTAGTGACCTTCAAATCACTAGACGAACGCCTTAACCACTTGGCCACGCGCCAACATAAATTCCTGGCCAACCCATATATTCCTTAAAAAAAAACCGTACTAAACCCACACTACCTTGTAACCCTCTATTTTTCTTTCATCCGTGTGCCTGTCCAAGAGGCTCTTAATTACCCCTAATGTTTTAGCCTCCACCACCATCCCTGACAAGTCATTCCAGGCACCTACAACCCTCTGTGTAAAAAAACTTACCCCTGATGTCTCCCCTAAACTTCCCTCCAGTAACTTTTACATATGCCCTCTGGTGTTTGCTACTCGTGCCCTGGGAAACAGGTACTGGCTAGCCACCCTATCTATGCCTCTCATAATCTCATAGACCTCTACAAGTCCCCTTTCATTCTTCTACGCTCCAAAGAGAAAAGTCCCAGCTCTGCTAACCTTGCCTCATAAGACTTGTTTTCCAATCCAGACAACATCCTGTTAAATCTCCTCTGCACCCTCTCCATAGCTTCCACATCCTTCCTATAATGATGTGAACAGAAATGAACACAGTACTCTAAGTGTGGTCTCACCAGAGATTTGTAGAGCTGCAACATGACCTCTCTACTCTTGAACTCAGTCCACCTATCAATGAAGCCTAGCATCCTATAGGCCTTCTCAACTATCCTATCAACCTGTGCAGCAACCTTGAGGGATGTATGGATTTGATCCCCGAGGCCCCTCTATTCATCCACACTCTTAAGTAACCGACCATTAACCCTGTACTCAGCCTTCTGATTTGTCCTTCCAAAATGCAACACCTCACACTTATCCGGATTGAACTCCATCTGCCACTTCTCTGCCAAACACTGCATCCTGTCTATATCCTCTTGTAACCTACAACAACTGACAGCTCCATCCACAGCTCCCCCAATCTTCATGTCATCTGCAAACTTACTCATCCTTCCACCTCTTCATCCAGGTCATTTATAAAAATCACAAAGAGCAGGGGTCCCAGGACAGATCCTTGCTGCACTCCACTAGTCACCGACCTCCAGGCAGAATACTTTCCTTCCACTATTACCCTCTGTTTTCTTCCTTCTGGATGATAATGTGGTAAACTGGATAAGCAAATTTGCAGATAACACCAAGATTGGGAGTGGTGAAGAAGACTACCAAAGCTAAAGTGGAATCTGGACCAGCTGAAAAAATGGGCTGAAAAATGGTTGATGGAATTTAATGCAGCAAAGGGTGAGGTATTGCAAACCAGGGTAGGACTTAGATGATGAGCAGTAGGACATAGAGGAATGCTGTAGAACAGAGGAATCTTAGAATACAGATCCATAATTCCTTGAAAGTGGTATCACAGGCAGATAGGGTCACAAAGAAAATTTTTGGCACACTGGGCTTCATAAATTATTGTTTTAAGTACAGGAGTTGGGATGTTATGTTGAGGTTGTATAAGGCCTAATATGGAATACTGTGTGCAGTTTTGGTCACCTACCTACAGGAAAGATCTCAGTAAGATTGAAAGAGTAAAGAGAGAATTTACAAGGACATTGTCGTGACTTGAGGTTCTGATTTATAGGGAAAGGTTGAATAGGTTAATTAGGTCTTTATTCCCTAGTATGTAGAAGAATGAGGGAAGATTTAATAGAAGTATACAAAATTATGAGTATAGATAGGGCAAATGCACGCAGGCTTTTTCCACTGAGTTTGCATGAGACTCGAACTAGAGTGTGAAGTGTGAAAGGTGAAATGTTTTGCGGAACATGAGGGGGAATTTATTCAATCAGAGGGTGATGAGAGTGTGGAATGAACTACCAGTGGAAGTTGTGGATGCAGATTTGATTTCTACATTTAAGAGAAATTTGGAGAAGTGCATGGATGGGAAGGGTATGGAGGGCTATGGTCCGAGTGCAGGTCGATGGGATTAGGGAGATTAATAACTGAGCACAGACTAAATGGGCTGAAGCGCCTGTTTCTGTGACTGTATGACTTTAAATCTGCCATTTTGAAAGCAATTTCTCAAGTAAGGCTTGCAGTGGAAGTCTGATGGTCATTGATTAAAACCTTTCCATATCATTATAGAACATTAGGGAGCAGCTCCGAAGTAGCCCTGTTCAATAATATAGCAAGCACTCTGGTGCCAAACCATTTACATCTGAGGCTTAGGGACATTGAACTTGGACAGCATTGCTGAATGGAAAAAAAAACTCTAAAAACAAACTAACAGAAAATTCTGGAGAAGCTCAGCAAGTTCGGCAACATCAGTAAAAAGAGAAACAGCAAACATTTCATGTCCAGAACCTGATGCATTTTCTGTTCTTCTTTCAGATATTCAGCATCTGCCATAGCTTGAGAAGAAAGGAAAGAGGCTAAGAATGACAAGGGATTGGCAAGGACTTGCTGTGATAGGAACATTGAGGGCAAACACACATACTGGAGGAACTCAATAAGTCAAGCACCTTTTATGGATGTAAGTGGATAGTTTACTTCTCTTGTTGTGACCCTTAACCTGGGTCAGATCGTGACTAACCAGTCCCTCCATAGATATTGCCTAACCTGCTGTGTTCCTTCTGTGTTTTGCCTGTTGCTTCAGACTGCAGCCTCTGTTGGTCTTTGTGTCTCCACTTTGGCAGCAAAGCTCTACTTATCTGAGCATTAGTACTGCTGGGAATTTATGTTGAAGCTGTAACGGAATGGGCACATGTTAGCAATGATCCTATCACAATGCTAGATGAAAAGCTGTATGGTTAGCCTACTGGGCCACTGAACCAAATTATGCAGTTGATGTAAATGATGTGGATTCCTTCCAGGTGAAAACAGGTGGACACATGAAGTATGTGGGATGAAGGTCCTTGTGCATCTTTAACAACCAACAAAGACCATTTGCAGAGGGTGTAGACAGGGGATGCAAGAGTGCAAGTGAAGTTTCATCATAGACTACCTCTCTGGAACTTTCTATAAACACTGCTGCAACACTGAGAGTAATTAGTCGCATGACACAATCAGCAAAGTGACACTAATTGTTCATAAGATTATTGTATTCCAAAGAAAAAATATAGTTTTCCTGTTCAAAAAACTTGCCTTTTATGTCCCCTTTAGATTTTTCCCATCTCACTTTAAACCTACACTCAGTGGCCACTTTATTAGGTACACCTGCACACCTGCTTGTTAATGCAAATATCTATTCAGCCAATCATGTGGTCGCAATTCAATATACTAAAGCATGCAGACCATGACGAGAGGTTCAATTGTTGCTCAGAACAAACATCAGAATGGGGAATAAATGTGATCCAAGTGATTTTGACCATGGAATAATTGTTGGTTCCAGACAGGGTGGTTTGAGTATCTCAGAAAATGCTCATCTCCTGGAATTTTCGCACACAACAGTCTCTAGATCAGTGGTTCCCAACCTTTTTTATGCCATGGACCAACAGCATGAAGCATAGGGTCCATGGATACCAAGCTGGCAACCCCTGCTCTAGAGTTTACAGAGTATGGAACGTGAAACAAAAAAAAAGATCCAGTGAGTGGTAGTTCTGTCGGCAAAATTACCTTGTTAATGAGCGAGCTCAAAGGAGAATGTCCAGACTGGTTTAAGCTAACAAGAAGGTGATAGTAACTCCAATAACCATACCTTAGAAGCGTGATGTGCAGAAGAACATCTCTGAATGGACAACACATTGAACATTGAAGTGGATGGGTTACAGCAGTAGATAACTACACCGCATTCCACTCTTGTACCTAATAAAGAGGCCACTCAGTATATGTCCTCTACTTTTAGACTCCTCTACCCTGAGGCCATGCATTTCGGGTGAGAGGAGGAAGATCTCCTCTCACTCAAAATGCATGGCAAATGCATGAAAGTTGTCCTGTCCAAGACCAGAAGAAGCTGCAGAAGATCGTGAACATGGCGCAGCACATCTCACAAACCAATCTTCCGTCCTTGGATTCACTTTACACCGCACGCTGTCAGAGCAGTGCTGCTAGGATAACCAAGGACACGACCCACCCAGCCAACACACTTTTCATCCCTCTTCCCTCCGGTTGAAGGCTCAGGAGCTTGAAGACTCATACGGCCAGATTTGGGAACAACTTCTTTCCAACTGTGATAAGACTGCTGAACAGACCCTGACCCGGATCTGGGCCGTACCCTCCAAATATCCGGACCTGCCTCTCGGTTTTTTTGCACTACCTTACTTTCCATTTTTCTATTTTCTATTTATGATTTATAATTTAAGTTTTTAATATTTACTATCGACTTGTAATCCAGGGAGTGGGAAGCGCAGGATCAAATATTGCTGTGATGATTATACGTTCTAGTATCAATTGTTTGGCAACAATAAAGTATAAAGTATAAAGATCTGGGGGAGATGTACGGGGCAAGTTATTCACACTGAGAATGGTGGCTGCTGGGTGTAGTGATGGTGATGGATATGGTAGAGATCCTTGGAAACCTCGTAGATAGGCACGTGAACGTTACAGAGGGTAGAGGGATTATGGACCATGTGCAGGAAGAAGGGATTTGGTGTCATTGGCTTAATTAGTTCAGCACCACACTGAGAGCCGATGAGCCTATTCCTGTGCCATGCTGTTCTGTGATCTGTGTTTTTTACATCAATACAGTTAGACCAACTGGAGTAAGCAGGGGCTGCATGCACAAAAAACAAGCAAGGCAGACATCTTAGGGTGAATTGTTTCTGTGTAATAACCAACATATATTTTTTTAAAACCATTCTTTGCTCAGTAATCTCTGCATTTATTACCCATTGATAACTGTCCTTGAGAAGGTGCTGGTGTGTCACCTCCTTTGACTGCTACAGTCATTCTGGAGAAGGTACCCCCACTATGCTGGTGGCTTGGGAATTCATAAGTTTCCAAAATGTGCAGTATGTACATTTTTTCATCTCATTTCTAAGTCTTGCAGCCATTGTGGTAAACTAACTAGTTCCAAGTAATGGAATATAAGAATCAAAAATTCACCACAGGATCCATTCCTCATTCAGGAATTGATCTCGTCTGTCTAATCTCATAAAACAAACCGCTGGAGGAACTCAGAAAGCAGCAGATATGGAAGGGTATAAACAATTGATGTTTCTGGCTGTGGTCCTTCACTAGATCTAGGAAGGAAGGAGTGAGAAGCCCGAATAAGAAGAAACAGTTTAAAGATTGCTGGAAGAACTATAACAAAGGGTCTGAACGCCCCCCAAAAATTATGTCCAGCACATAATTCTTCGAAACCTCTGCCACCTCCAACTGGATCCCACCACCAAACACATCTTTCCTTCCCACCCTACTTTCTGCTTTCTGCAGGGATCACTCCCTATGCGACTCCCTTGTCCAATCATCCCTCCCCACTAATCTCCATCCTGGCACTTACCCTTGCAAGTGGAGCAAGTGCTTTACCTGCCCCTACATTTCCTCCCTCACTCCCATTCAGGGCCCTAAACTGTCCTTCCAGGTGAGGCGACACTTCACCTGTGAGTCTGTTGGGGTCATATACTGTGTTCAGTGCTCCTGGTGTGGTGTCTTGAATATCGTTGAGACCTGACATAGATTGGGAGACCACTTTGCCAAGCATATATATTCTGTCTGCCAGAACAAGTGGGATTTCTGAGTGGCCACCCATTTTAATTCCACTTCCCATTCCCATTCCAATATGTCCATCCATGGCCTCCTCCACTGCTGGGATAAGGCCACACTTTGGTTGGAGGAACGACGCTTTATATTCCATTTGGGTAGCCTCTAACCTGATGGCATGAACATCGATTTCTCAAACTTCCAGTAATGCCTCCAATCCACGCCCCCCCCCCGCTTCACTATTTCCCATCCCCTTGTCCCTCTCTCATATGTTATCTCCTTGTCCACCAATTTCCTCCCTCTGGTGGTGCTCCTCCCCACCCCCGCCTTCTATTCTCTTCTATGGCTTCGTCTCTTTCACCAATCAACTTCCTAGCTCTTTGCTTCTTGCCTCCCCGTCCAAGTATCACCTATCACCTGGTGTTTCTCTCTTCCCTCCCCCCACTTTTCAACTCTACTCCTCAGTTTCTCCTCCAGTCCTGCCAAAGGGTTTCGGCCCTAAACATTGACTGTACTTTTTTTCATACATGCTGCCTGGCCCGCTGAAGCCCTTCAGCATTATGTGTGTGTGTTGCCCAAAGCATTGACTGTCTATTTCCCTTGGCAGATGCTGCCTGACACATTGAGTTCCTTCAGCAGTTTATAATTTGCTCCAGATTCCAGCATTTGCAGTCTTTTGTGTCTTTGTCAAAGCTTATATACATAGATTTAGCCAAGTGTATTCTCTAGGCATGGAGACTGAAAACTTCTTTGCTTCTTTGCACTTGGGGAAAAACAGACCAGTGTAATGTTTACTTTACTAATTACTTGCATGCTTGTTAAGCTTTTGTGTTTTGCATCAAAGATTAACTATTGAAGCTAATATTTACTATCACCACTCTGTTTCTCCATCTACCCTCCAAAAAAGAATAGATTAGTGACATTAGTCATCCATGTGACTGGAGGAGAAAAACCAACATGAGATAATGTTTCAATTTAAAAACTTGCTTTTTTAAGATTCTGGTGTGTATTGTAAGGAGATTTATCACCACAGGATGTTTGATTGCTTGTTGAAATGTAACCTGACTTCCACACAGCAAGTGTCTAGCACGTTGGTAAACACCCTGTCACAGTCGTTTTTCGAGACGTGAAAAAGTATCAAATGTATTTGCGTTTGCATGCTGGTTTCTCACTCAAAACCAAATTCAATCCAGGCAGAAAAGCATGAGGGTCCTCAGTATTTCTCTTGTATAGGGGCTGGGCAGATTGCCATAGCATGTTTCTGCACAGCTCTCTTATCTGACATGAAGTCGGGCAGAAAGGAATTCAAGTGTGTGGAGCACTGGAAGCCATGTTTGGGTTTGGGGAGCAGGGATGTAGTTAGAGCTAATGGAGAAGTCAGTGGGAGGTTTTAGTGACTTTGAAATTGAAGTTAAAAGGACGATAGTTTTTCTCTCAGTTGCGACATCACAATGGTGGGTTCAAGTTGAAGTCTGGCAATGAGACAGCAAAATCTTGGGTTGAATATTTGAGCAATTATTAAGGGTTGCTTCATTATTGGATGTGTCATCTTGGATGACTTGATACTTTCCGATGAAAGGTCTCTGAGGTGAAACATTAACTCTAGTTCTCCCTCCATAGGTGCTACCTGATCTGCTGAATATTTCAAGTACTTTCTATTTCAGTTTCACATTTCAATAATCTTTTTTGCATTGGTATGAAATCATTCACTTTCTCAGATGAAAGAAAAGAATGATTTCAAGAAATGTAGGGTAGTTACCAGGATCTTGTCTTTTCAGAATCCTGTCTTCATTAGAATTGTTTCTTTGGCTCAAACAAACATCAGTGTGATGAAGATGATCAAGTAATTGCTCCACTGATTTTCGGAGCACCATTTGCTCTGGTGTTTCTGATGATATGAAGATAATCACACACCAGAAGTAATTTATTTGGGTTATTCGGAGGAGCCCAAATCTAACTTTATTTTTACAAACATTAATCAATGGAAGAATCTCCCAATCTGTCTCACTTCTTGCTACCGGAAAGAAATGTTGGACATACCTTGTGTAATGCATTTTCTTGTAGTCATTGTAGTTTTGACCTGGATTTGAATCTTGAGTTGGCAGCTCTTGCGAAACCAAATGCATGCGACCAAAATTGAGAGAAGAAAGAGCCTAACTTATTTTTTGATGCTAATGTTAACACTGATCCACTGGTATATTGGAATAGAAATTCCTTACTTGTATAAAGACCCATTGATATTTGTGACCCCTTGAACTAATTTGTATTAACGATTCTACTTGTTCTAAACACAGCCTGATATTTGCTAACTTTTCTTGAATTGAACATCACTGGACAAACAAGAGCAATTTGCCATATGCCCTACAGCATCCATTAGATCTCTTCAATATCTATTGTTCTGGTATAAGTGAGAATTTCACTGTCTGAAGCTGCAGGCATAATATGAAAGAATCTCTAATCTACTATCACCCATGATAATAGGCAATTGCTTGCAAAAATAAAATCTAGCCTCTGCTGAAGTCCACCACCTCTTCTGATTTCTGTTTTATACGTTGTGTTGTCATTGCTTCTATTTGGAACATGTTCATCTTTGCTGCATGGATAGAGCATTGCCATCATTTCAGGGTTTATGAAAGTCAAATAAATTTATTCCACTCCAGCTAACCTGTGCTCCACAGGGGGACAGATGTGAAGAATCCAATGGGCTTCTCACAGCAAGGATGTGTAAACTTGAGGTTTTGAGAGAACCAAACTCACCTTTTGATCTGTGAAAGTGAATCAGGGTTGGTGGTGGGTGGTGAGGGAGGGGGTTTGAAGGTGTGGGGAGCGGCAGAAACATGGTGGAGGGGTGAAGGTATCAACACAATTGCATGAAAAATGCAACTGAATCTGAATGCAATTATACATGCGATGCCCTGGTTCACAGCTTTACTGTTATGCTGTAGGCATTTCATTTAGCAGCTCTGTTAGAGCTGTTTGTTCTGCTTTCAGCCTGTTTGGGTTATTGTTGAAGATAAGGGATGATGTGGAATCTGTGCTATCCAGTTAGCGGGAGGTTTTTCTTGGTGAGGGACAATAAGGTTGGTCGTGGGCTTTCGTTCGGGAGGAGATGAAGAGAGAAGACACTGGGGAGCACCGGTCGTAGCCTACAATCTGATCGGAGACCCGTTTGTTCGAGATGGATTGCGAGTGACGTTCGGAAGGTGGTGTGTGCTTTCACGTTGACCGAGGGCGCAGCGTGTGAGTGACAGGAAGTTCAAGATGAGCTCCAAGTCGTGCATATTTCACTGTTTAATTAGAATGGGTCCTTTACTTTTTGTTTTTCTTTACTCACCCTTCAGTTAAGATTCATAAATACAATTCCTTTAATAATATGCAGTGTACTGTCAGTTATTCCGTGGCAATAATTTGTAACAGGGTAGCAAATTACACAACATCCACACAAACTGAGGTTTGGGGTGGGATCAAGAGTGCCTCAATCTCTAAAGTTTGGCGGACCTGGAGGTTGTCTCCCTGGACTTACGCAGCCAAGGAAACCGGGGTGTTTCATACAGTAGTTGATTAAAAACAATCTGATCGAAGAATTCAAACAACAGGAATTCTGCAGATGCTGGAAATTCAAGCAACACGGCCTCCTCCACTGTAAAGATGAAGCCACACTCAGGTTGGAGGAACAACACCTTATATTCCGTCTGGGTAGCCTCCAACCTGATGGCATGAACATTGACTTCTCTAACTTCCGCTAATGCCCCATCTCCCCTCGTACCCCATCCGTTATTTATTTTTATACACACATTCTTCCTCTCACTTTCCTTTTTCTCCCTCTGTCCCTCTGACTATACCCCTTGCCCATCCTCTGGGTCCCCCCCACTTGTCTTTCTTCCCAGACCTCCTGTCCCATGATCCTCTCGTATCCCCTTTGCCAATCACCTGTCCAGCTCTTGGCTCCATCCCTCCCCCTCCTGTCTTCTCCTGTCATTTTGGATCTCCCCCTCCCCCTCCCACTCTTACTAACTCTTCCTTCAGTTAGTCCTGACGAAGGGTCTCGGCCTGAAACGTCGACTGTACCTCTTCCTAGAGATGCTGCCTGGCCTGCTGCGTTCACCAGCAACTTTGATGTGTGTTGATGGAAGAATTCAGTGGGTTGAGCAGTTGAAGCTGGGGGGGGGGGTGGGTAGGGAGAAAATATTGACCATCCTGATGCAGGCTTACAGCCCGAAATGTTTCCCCTCACAGATATTGCTCAGCACACTGAGTTTCTCTATTAGTTTGTTTAATTTTGCTCTAAACTGGAGCTTCTGCAGTTTCTCATGTCTCTGTTATAGTTGCTTAGTTGCACAGTGAGAGGTCAGAAAGCGTTTAGATTGAAGGAAGGTAATCTTTTCAACTGCTGTCCCAAATTTGATTATTAAGCAGCTGGGACTGGGAGGAAAGCATCTCTGGGGGAGGTTTGTGTAACATTCTTGATCAATTTTCACCTTACCAATTTGCTCTTAAATTCTCCTTGTAGCCTTGTCTGGCTAGTCTATTTGACGAATTTGTTTCCTTTCTTTCGGTTGACTTAAAAATAAAATTCTTTCCCAATGGGCTCCTCGGCATTTTTATTATCATGGCAATGAGTTGGGAGGGCCAAAGTGCGTTGCAGCAGATGAATACCTTTTTGTTCTATTAAATGTAATGATTCATATCTGGAGGGTGAATGGCCAGCCCAGCCTTACAAATGAAAACTGGAGGTGCATAAGCCATTCTTAGCCTGAATTCAGAGTGGATATCCATATGTCATGCTTGAGAATAGAAGCTTTGGATACAAATGTCAAATATCTGAGCAATTAAATGGAACATAGTTGCTTAGGCAGTCCTTAAATAAACGGAGGCAAGAGACTTGCTAGTGAGTCTCAATTAGGGACTGAAGTTAGAACATGGAAAGTTGGAGAGTGGGGAATGTAGTGGTGCTGGATTTGGAAAATTAGCTTAACATGGCACCATCTGTATGAGATTCATCCTCTACCCACTATTTTTTCCCAGAAATGCTAAATCCATGCTTGTGTGCTGCCAGCAGGTACTTTGGTGCAGCATCATCTCACAATATATGAAAACTTCAGCAAACTGTCCGGTCAGCAGAGAGGATCATTGGCTGCCATTGGCAGTCTACCATCATGCAGGACTTGTAAGTGTCCAGCACAAAGGAGCTGGCAGGAAAAATCATTGCGGGCGCTACCCATTCCGCAAACTGCCTTTTCCAAATTCTCCCTTCTGGAAAGCTCTATAACACTATTAAAACAAAAACTTCACACCACCTTAAAAGATTCTTCTCCCAGACGGTTAATCTCACTAACATTCTAGTTAGCCTCCCCTCCCCCCCATCACTCTCTATCACTGCACTGCGCTGTAAACACTTTAAACCCCTTTTTACATTGTAAATACATGTTGGTATTTATACACATTTTATTCCATATCCACACTTTGACCTCAAACATTATTTTTTATATAATTCTTTATACTAATTATATGTTGTTGTTTTCGATTGCATGTCACATCCTGACCAACACACCACAGCAAATTCCTAATACATGTAAGTGCATGTGGTGAATAAAGCTGATCCCAGATCCTTGATCTTATTGCAAATATTCAAGTGATATCCAACTGTGCAAGATGTGAATGAGCTCTTGCAGTTCATTAAGAGTTGCTGTGTCTGACTGAATACAATCTTTCCCCATATGTTCCTCTGCTGCACCAGCCCCTTCTGCTGTCTTGGTCCTTTGTTTTCAGAAGTAATCTGTGTAAATGTTCCCAACACTTCCACTTACTGATGTTTTATCCAATATGTCCATCTCTCCTCCTGATATCTCTCTCTGTGATTGGACTGGGAGACACACTTGGTTACTCCTTAACAGTAAAGCCTCCATGTAAATGAAAACCGTTGATTTCTCTGCATGCATTTTGCCCAGTGTGTGAAAGGAATGTTTTGTCATCTAATTTCCTTTGAAACACTTTTTCTCTTGGTCTTCCTGAAACTGCTTTCCAGTTCTAAAACTCAGTATTGCCTGCTCATTCTTTCCTGCTGAATTTAGTATGCTCCATGCTGTGACTCTTTGGCTTCTGGCTTCCCTTTCTCATTTTAAGAAAGGGATTCAATTTCAGCTCCTGGTGAGAAAAGAACTGTTACACATGTATCTGTTCTCTGGAAGCGCCCATTTCTTGTTTAGATAACATAGAGACTAGCATGCTTCCCTGAAGTAAATGTAATTTCATCTGACTTCAGCTGCAGACATGCACGTTAATAACAAGGAAGATGAGACTTAGCTAGTTGCATTTTGTCTCCCAGTCCTCATCCAAAGGACACATGAAATGCTGGAGGAACTCAGCAGGCCAGGCAAAATCTACGGAAAAGAGTACAAGTTGACGTTTTGGGCCAAGACCCTTTATCAGAAAAAGATGAAGATTCAGAGTAAGTAAGTGGGGGGAGGGGTTGTCGAACCACAAGGTGATAGGTGAAACCAGGAAGGGGCAGGGATGAAGTAAAGAACTGGGAAGTTGATTAGTGAAGGAAATACAGGGCTGGAGAAGGGGGAACTGATAGGAGAGGAAAGAAGGCCATGGAAGAAAGACAAGGGGGAGGAGTACCAGAGGGAGGTGTAGGTAGGAAGGCACTGAACAGGGTCAAGGTACGTAGACGGAAGTTCAGGGGGGCAGGAACAAGCTGAAACAATGGGTCTACCTGGACAGGCAGGTTTGTGGATCTTGGGTAGGAGGTAGAAACAGGAGGTACAGTTTGAGGGAACTACGAGGTTGGTGGCAGTGGATGGGAGATCCCCTGAGCTAATAAGGTCAGTGATGGTGTGGGATACTAGGGCCTGGTGGTCCACAGTAGGATCCTGTTCGAGGGGTAAATAAGAGGATGTTTCTGACAGCTGTTGCTGGGCCTCAGCAAGGCAGAGGTCAGTCCAGCATCCCCCTTATCTGCGGGTCTGATGGTGAGGTTGGGATTAATGCGGAGACAGCGGAGAGCAGTGTGTTCGGAAGGAGTGAGTTTATAATTGGAGAGGGGAATGGTGATGTTGAAACGGCAGTTAGCAATGAAAAAAATCCAAACTCATCCAAAGAGTTATGAGTATCCCAGTACCATTCCAGCTGAGATCAGCTAATCCTACTGCATATTTGTACTGTTCCAATTCCTCTCTCGGATGGGTGGATTGTAATTTGGTATGAAGTGATAATTATGTTTTATAATCCATTCATGAGACAAGGTTAATGAGGACTTGCCATCATTTTCTCCCATGCACCTTCTTAAGTCACTGAACAATTTTAACTGTCTTTGCTTGATTGGCAGATTTTCAGAATATTAGTGGATTGGAGTGATTAATTTTATTCTCTGGGTGTTTGTCTATATAAAAGTATTATAGACATATCAGTGTGTTAAAATATTTGACATATAAATCACTCCCAAGACCTTTTGACTTTTTGTCAGGAACTAGCTGATTAACTCAGTCTTCAATAGGGGAGAGCATTGGAAAATGTGAATACTTTTCCTCAACCTTACAATGGGCTTGGTAAATAATGAGAAAAAGAGGTTAAAACTTTACTTTGCAACAATGTGCCTTTATAAGTTCAGAGTAAATTTATTATCAAAATCAGCATATAATACTCTGAGGAACACACATGCAATGCTGGAGGAACTCAGAAGGCCAGGCAGCATCTATGGAAAAAGAGTGCAGTTAACGGTTTGGGCCAAAATCTTTCAGCAGGACCGGAGAAAAATGCTGAGGGATAGAGTTAAAGGGTCGGGGGAGGGGAGCAGGGGAGAGAGAAACTCAAGGTGATAGGTAAAACCTGGAGGGGGAGGGGGATGAAGTAAAGAGCTGGAAGTTGATTGGTGAAAGAGACAGAAGGCCATGGAAGAATGAAAAGGAAGGAGGAGCACCAGAGGGAGGCGATGGGTGATCAAGGAGATAACGTAACAGAGGGAAAAGGGAAAGGAAAATGTTGAAGAAGGGTGGAAGGTGGGGGGCATTACCAGAAGTTTGAGAAATCGATGTTCATGCTGTCAGGTTGGAGGCCACCCAAATGAAATATAAGGTGTTATTCTTCCAACCTAAGTGTGTCCTCACCACGACAGTAGAGGGGGCCATAGCTGAATTGTGAAGGAGGCAGTTATTTTTTAAAACTTCGAGTGCAAGAAGGGCGAGACTGCGCAGGCGCGTGACGTCAGCAGAACCGCGCAGAGAGTTTAAAAAGGCGACCACCCTATACAGCGGGCAGCTGTCGGAGCGGGCAGCGGAGTGGGCGGTAGCAGAGTGTAGGGCTTTGGCTACAACGGGCTTCGGCGATAACCGGGAAGAGGCGAGAACGAAGCGCCAACTCTTTTTTCTCTCCCCCACCACCCCTTTCGCGAATCGGCCCGGACAGACAGGAACAGCAGGGCTCTCACAGCTAATGGTTTAAAAAGTTTGTCCATTTGGCGAGGTAAGTGGGTGAGTAGACTTATTTTTCCTGTTTCATTCGTGTAGAATTAGATAGCATGCCTGCAGGGTTAGTGCTTTGTTCAGGGTGTCAGATGTGGGAATCCTAGGAGACTTCCAGCCTCCCTGATGGCCACATCTGCGCCAGGTGCACCGAGTTGCAGCTCCTCAGAGACCGTGTTAGGGATCTGGAGCTGCAGCTTGATGACTAGTGCTTATCAGGGAAAGTGAAGAGGTGATAGACAGGAGCTACAGGGAGGTAGTTATCCCTAGGCTACAGGAGTCAGAACACTGGGTCACTATCAAGAAAGGGAAGGGAAATGCCCGGATAGTGGAGAGCACCCCTGTGGCTGTCCCCCTCAGCAACAAATACCTTGTTCTGGATGCTGTTGAGGGGGATGACCTGACAGGGGACACCCACGGTGACCGGGTCTCTGGCACTGAGCCTGGCGCTGTTGTGCAGGAGAGAAGGAGGGAGAAGAGAAATGCGATAGTCGTGGGGGATTCCATAGTCAGGGCAACGGACAGGAGATTCTGTGAGCCTGATAGAGATACCTGCATGGTGTGTTGCCTCCCAGGTGCCAGGGTATGGGATGTCTCGGATTGGGTCCTGAATATTCTAAAGGGGGAGGGTGAGCAGCCAGTTGTCTTGGTACATGTTGGTACCAATGACATAGATAGGACAAAGGAGGAAGTCCTGAAGAGAGATTTCCAGGAGTTAGGAAGGAAGCTGAGAAGCAGGACCTCCAGGGTAGTAATCTCGGGATTGCTACCTGTGCCACATGCTAGCAAGGGCAAGAGTAGTCGGATCAGGCAGATGAATGCCTGGCTGAGAGACTAGTGTAGGGGGCAGGGCTTCAGATTCTTGGATAATTGGGATCTCTTCTGGGGAAAGTATGACCTGTTCAAAAAGGACAGGTTACACCTGAACTCGAAGGGGACCAATATCCTGGTGGGAAAGTTTAATAGAGCTGTTAGGGAGGGTTTAAACTAATTTGGCAGGGGGATGGGAACCGGAATGATAGAGCGGAGGAAGGGGAAAACAGAAATAAATCTAAGATAGTGAGCAGTAAAGATGTCAGGAAAGACAGGCAGGTGATGGGGCAAATGTGTAGCCATTGGGATGAGTTGCAGTGCAATAAAGTTGCAGTGAAATCAAAGCAAAAAGTATCAAATACTGGTCTTAAGGTGTTGTACTTAAATGCATGTAGCATAAGGAATAAGGTGGATGATCTTGTTGTACAGCTACAGATTGGCAGGTATGATATTGTGGCCATCACTGAGACCTGGCTAAAGGATGCATGTCTCTGGGAGTTGAATGTCCAAGGATACACGGTGTATCAGAAGGATAGGAAGGTAGACAGAGGGGGAGGCATGGCTTTATTGGTAAGAAATGATATTAAATCATTAGAAAGAGGTGATACAGGATTGGAAGGTGCAGAATCTTTATGGGTTGAGCTAAGGAATAGCAGGGGTAAAAGGACCCTGATGGCAGTTATTTATAGGCCTCCAAACAGCTGCAGGGATGTGGACTACAAATTACAACTGGAAATAGAAAAGGCTTGTCAGAAGGGCAGTGTTATGATAATTGTGGGGGATTTTAACATGAGTAGATTGGAAAAATCAGGTCGGCACTGGATCTCAAGAGAGAGAATTTG
Source organism: Mobula hypostoma (assembly GCF_963921235.1). NCBI lineage: Eukaryota > Metazoa > Chordata > Chondrichthyes > Myliobatiformes > Myliobatidae > Mobula > Mobula hypostoma. The sequence continues at coordinate 11,209,643 of NC_086120.1, forward strand.
TAGGATGTCTGCGAGATGGCTTTTTAGAACAGCTTGTTGTTGAGCCCACTAGGGGATCGGCTGTACTGGATTGGGTATTGTGTAATGAACTGGAGGTGATTGGAGAGATTGAGGTGAAGGAACTCTTAGGAGGCAGTGATCATAACATGACTGAGTTCACTGTGAAATTAGAAAAAGAGAAGCCGAAATCTGATGTGTCGGTGTTTCAGTGGAGTAAAGGAAATTACAGTGGCATGAGAGAGGAACTGGCCAAAGCTGACTGGAAAGAGACACTGGCGGGAAAGACGGCAGAGCAGCAGTGGCTGGAGTTTATGCGAGAAATGAGGAATGTGCAAGACAGGTATATTCCAAAAAAGAAGAAATTTTCGAGTGGAAAAAGGATGCAACTGTGGTTGACAAGAGAAGTCAACGCCAAAGTTAAAGCAAAGGAGAGGGCATACAAGGAAGCAAAAATTAGTGGGAAGACAGAGGATTGGGAAGTTTTTAAAACCTTACAAAAGGAAACCAAGAAGGTCATTAAGAGAGAAAAGATTAACTATGAAAGGAAACTAGCAAATAATATCAAAGAGGATACTAAAAGCTTTTTCAAGTATATAAAGAGTAAAAGACAGGTGAGAGTAGATATAGGACCGATAGAAAATGATACTGGAGAAATTGTAATGGGAGATGATAAGATGGCAGAGGAACTGAACAAGTATTTTGCATCAGTCTTCACTGAGGAAGACAGCAGGATACCGGACACTCAAGGGTGGCAGGGAAGAGAAGTGTGCGCAGTCACAATTACGACAGAGAAAGTACTCAGGAAGCTGAATAGACTAAAGGTCGATAAATCTCCTGGACCAGATGGAATGCACCCGCGTGTTCTGAAGGAAGTAGCTGTGGAGATTGCGGATGCATTAGCGATGATCTTTCAAATGTCGACAGATTCTGGCATGGTTCCGGAAGACTGGAAGATTGCAAATGTCACTCAGCTATTTAAGAAGGGGGCAAGGAAGCAAAAAGGAAATTATAGACCTGTTAGCTTGACGTCGGTGGTTGGGAAGTTGTTGGAGTCGATTGTCAAGGATGAGGTTACAGAGTACCTGGAGGCATATGACAAGATAGGCAGCACTCAGCATGGATTCCTTAAAGGAAAATCCTGCCTGACAAACCTATTACAATTTTTTGAGGAAATTACCAGTAGGCTAGACAAGGGAGATGCAGTGGATGTTGTATATTTGGATTTTCAGAAGGCCTTTGACAAGGTGCCTCACATGAGGCTACTTAACAAGATAAGAGCCCATGGAATTATGGGAAAGTTACATACGTGGATAGAGCGTTGGCTGATTGGCAGGAAACAGAGAGTGGGAATAAAGGGATCCTATTCTGGTTGGCTGCCGGTTACCAGTGGTGTTCCACAGGGATCAGTGTTGGGGCCGCTTCTTTTTACATTGTACATCAACGATTTGGATTATGGAATAGATGGCTTTGTGGCTAAGTTTGCTGACGATACGAAGATAGGTGGAGGGGCCGGTAGTGTTGAGGAAACGGAGAGTCTGCAGAGAGACTTGGATAAATTGGAAGAATAGGCAGAGAAGTGGCAAATGAAGTACAATGTTGGAAAGTGTATGGTTATGCACTTTGGCAGAAAAAATAAACGGGCAGACTATTATTTAAATGGGGAAAGAATTCAAAGTTCTGAGATGCAATGGGACTTGGGAGTCCTCGTACAGGATTCCCTTAAAGTTAACCTCCAGGTTGAGTCAGTAGTGAAGAAGGCGACTGCAATGTTGCATTCATTTCTAGAGGAATAGAGTATAGGAGCAGGGATGTGATGTTGAGGCTCTATAAGGCGCTGGTGAGACCTCACTTGGAGTACTGTGGGCAGTTTTGGTCTCCTTATTTAAGAAAGGATGTGCTGACGTTGGAGAGGGTACAGAGAAGATTCACTAGAATGATTCCGGGAATGAGAGGGTTAACATATGAGGAACGTTTGTCCGCTCTTGGACTGTATTCCTTGGAGTTTAGAAGAATGAGGGGAGACCTCATAGAAACATTTCGAATGTTAAAAGGCATGGACAGAGTGGATGTGGCAAAGTTGTTTCCCATGATGGGGGAGTCTAGTACAAGAGGGCATGACTTCAGGATTGAAGGGTGCCCTTTCAGAACAGAAATGCGAAGAAATTTTTTTAGTCAGAGGGTGGTGAATCTATGGAATTTGTTGCCACGGGCAGCAGTGGAGGCCAAGTCATTGGGTGTATTTAAGGCAGAGATTGATAGGTGTCTGAGTAGCCAGGGCATCAAAGGTTATGGTGAGAAGGCAGGGCAGTGGAACTAAATAGGATAAAATGGATCAGCTCATGATAAAATGACGGAGCAGACTCGATGGGCCGAATGGCCTACTTCTGCTCCTTTGTCTTATGGTCTTATGGTCTTATATCTGAACGGGAATGAGAAGTGGAATTAAAATGGGTGACATATCGGATTGGGAATGTGCCTCCAGCATTTTGTGTAGATTTCCAACATTTAGAGATTTTCTCTTGTTTGTGATTGATATATTACCCCGAGATTCATTTTCTTGCAGGCATTCACAGTAAATAAAAAGAAACACAATAGAATCAATGAAAAGCTGCACAGATCAAGATGAACAAACAACTAATGTGCAAAAGATAACAAATTCTGGAAATACAAGACATAAAAAAAAACAAAATAATAATAATAAATAAGGAAGTAAAAAATATTGAGAGCATCAGATGAAGAGTCCATGAATCTGCAGGATACTGAGAGTATTAAATACTTAGAATTCAATGCGTTTTATTAGGTTTCATAGGAAATGCCTGTACTTTAATTAAGAGCAGCTAAAGACTGCAGATACTGGCAATCTGAAAAATAAGCAGAGTATGCTGGAAGCAATCAATGGATCGGGCAGCATTGTAGGGGGAGAAATAGAGGTGACTATTTGGGTAAAGGACTTCATCAGAGCTGAAAATATCAGACAGATGTGTTTGGCTGCCAGAGAAAGGCAGTGCTGGAGTGAATAAGCGAGTAGTTATGATAGAGCACTTACTAAAGTAGAAACTAATCAATAAGCTTCAAGACCGAGGCCCCAATACCTCCTTGTGCAACTGGATCCCCAATTTCCTCACTTGCAGACCTCATTCAGTTCAGATTGGCAACAGCATCTCCTCCAAGATCTCCAGCAGCACAGGCGCACCACAAGACTGTGTGCTTAGCCCCCTGCTCTACTCACTTCACATTCATTACTCTGTGGCTAAGCACAGCTCCAATGACAACACCACTGTCACAGGCCAAATCAAAGGTAGTGATAAGTCAGCATACAGGAGGGAGATTGAAAATCTGGCTGAATGGTTCCATAACAACAACTTCTTTCACAATGTCAGCAAGACCAAAGAGATGATTATTGACTTTAGGAGAAAGACAACAGAGGCCCATGAGCCAGTTCATTGGAGCATCAGAGGCTGAAAGAGTCAGCAACTTTAAATTCCTCTGTGATACATTACATAGTGCCTATCCTGGGCCCTTCACATAAGGGAAATTATGAAGAAAGCATGGCAGCACCTCTGGTTCCATAGGAGTTTGCAGAGATTTGTCATGACGTCTGAAACTTTGACAAACTTCTATAGATGTGTAGTGGAGGCTATATTGACCGGCTGCATCACAGCCTGGTATAGAAACACCAATACCCTTGAACAGAAAATCCTACAAAAAGAAACGGATTTGACCCAGTCCATCACAGGTAAAGCCCTCCCTACCATTGAGCACATCTACATGAAACACTGTCAAGAAAGCAGCATCCACCATCAAGAATCTCAACTACCAAAGACGCACTCTCTACTCACTCTTGCCATCGGGAAGAAGGTACAGCAGCCTCAGGACTCACACTACTAGGTTCAGGAACAGGTACTACCCCTCAAAAATCGGCTCTTGAACTAAAAAGGATAATTTCACTCAACTTCATTTCGTCTGTGAAATGTTTCCACAACCTATGGACTCACTTTCAAGGACTTTTCATCTCATATTCTCGATATTTATTGCTTATTGATTTATTATTAATTCTTTCTTTATCATTTGCATATGTTGTTGCCTTGGACGCCCAAGATGGTGTGGTCTTTCATTGATTCTATTATTCTATTATGGATTTATTGAGAATGCCTCCAAAAATGGATCTCAGGGCTGTGTATGGTGACATACATGTATTTTGATAAAAGATTTACTTTGAGATTTGAAAGTTACTAGAATAATAATCACTTTCAAAAACAGCAGTGAGTGACATTGGAGAAAAGGGAAAGAAAATGAAACAGAGAGGTACAGTTGCGTCTGTGGAAAGAACGAACAATGAGCAGTTACATGAAATCTTAAGCAGCATACACAAAATGCTGGAGGAACTCAGCAGGCCAGACAGGATGTATGGGAAAGAGTAAACAGTCGACATTTCAGACTGAGAACCTTCATCAGAACTTGCTTGGCCTGCTGAGTTCCTCCAGCATTTTGTTTGTGCTGCTTTAGATTTCCAGCATCTGCAGATGTTCTGGTGTGCATGAAATCTTAAACTCAGTGCCACTGCTAATATCTATAATTAGAGATCTGTTTCAGGAAACCAACAGAATTAGGAGACAATTCTACTTATCATAGCCTGATCGATTTGTTGGTTGGGCTTCGAGAAATCTGAAACATTCATTCAAGTATTTTTAAACCTTATCTCCCTTGAACTATTTGAAATCTGCTGTGTGTTTCAAATTATTACGTCCTCCTAATAACTGGACACATTCTAACAAATGTAATTCTTACCAGGCAGTAAGTAGATTTTTCCCGTATATTGCTTAGGACAGGCATAGCCATAAATATCTTCAAGAGAAAAGATCCATTATTCTTAACTTGACCAAACCAATCCTCAGTAGATTGTGCATTGATACCAGATTGTTATCCAGTGGTGAATGATGCCCAAATGCTGTGGCAAATACACTCACACACCTTCACCTAGCCTCAGTGGCTTTGTTCTGGAAATTTGCACAGAATCATTTAATGCAACCATGTTAAATCATATTTCCTGGAGAAATTCACACAAAAAAAATGTTGGTCAACGCAGCAGGCCAGGCAGCATCTTTAAGAAGAGGTACTGTTGACGTTTCGGGCCGAGACCCTTCGTCAGGACTAACTGAAAGAAGAGATAGTAAGAATTTGAAAGTGGGAGGGGGAGGGGGAGATCCGAAATGATAGGAGAAGACAGGAGGGGGAGGGTTGGAGCTAAGAGCTGGAAAGTTGATTGGCAAAAGGGATACAAGGCTGGAGAAGGGAAAGGATCATGGAATGGGAGGCCTAGGGAGAAAGAAAGGGGGAGGGAGGGAAAATCCAGAGGATGGGCAAGGAGTTATAGTGAGAGGGACAGAGGGAGAAAAAAAAAGAGAAAAAAGGGGAAAAAGGTAAGTAAGTAAGTAAGTAAGTAAGTAAATAAATAAATAACAGATGGGGTACGAAGGGGAGGTCGGTCATTAACGGAAGTTAGAGAAGTCAATGTTCATGCCATCAGGTTGGAGGCTACCCAGATGGAATATAAGGTGTTGTTCCTCCAACCTGAGTGTGGCTTCATTGTGACAGTAGAGGAGGACGTGGATAGACATATCAGAATGGGAATGAGACGTGGAATTAAAATGTCCTTCCCATGATCCTCTCTCTTCTTCAGCATCATATCCCTTTTGCCAATTAACTTTCCAGCTCTTAGCTCCATCCCTCCCTCTCCTATCTTCTCCTATCATTTCGGATCTCCCCCTCCCACTTTCAAATCTCTTACTATCTCTTCTTTTAGTTAGTCCTGACGAAGGGTCTCAGCCTGAAATGTCGACTGTACCTCTTCCTATAGATGCTGCCTGGCCTGCTGTTTTCACCAGCATTTTTTTTTGTGTGTGTTGCTTGAATTTCCAGCATCCGCAGATTTCCTTGTGTTTGCGTCCTGGAGGAAATTCCATGTTGCTGTTTTACTCTTCTAATTATTATTAACCCTTAACATGCAGTTTAAAAAGTTTCCAATTCAGTGTCAAACATTTGGGGTTCATTTTACTTTAATTTAATTTTGGTTTTAGCTACCCCTCCCCTTTCTCCCTCTCTCTCTCTCTCTCTCACACACACACACACACACACGCACGTACACACACACACACACACACACACACACACAAACACATAGAGTTAACCTTTCACAACATTTTGGTTGTATTTAAAAACCCTTCAAGTTAACTTTCCTTGCACAAATGCTTGAAAAGCAATTTATGTGAATATAACCCCTCCACTTCAGTTTAAGACACAAATGATGCCTGGACATAGATAGGGCTGCTTGGAATTACCTGTGGATGTTATCTCCTCAGAACATAACAATGACTGTGAATGGGACAAAGCCAAGTTTTGCTGAAGTTACGTCCATTTTGTCAGCAAGCTATGGTATTTATGCATTTTTACCACAAGGACAACACTTTAGCTCTTTGTTAAAGAGATGTCCTCAACCATCTCTTCCAAAAATGTATGGTCGTGGTTTCAAAATCAGAAATACCTCTGTACAACAAGTAATCAAATTGTTGTGGTTCTGGGGCACAGAGAGTGAGAATTCACTCTGACTCCATGTAAAAACTAATTTCGAATGTCTGTGTTATTATACTTTGCCTTAACTTAAACAAGTAGGTAATGAATTGGTCCTATTTTTACACATGTCCATAAGTCAATTTTGTCCACAAGTTTGAAAATGCACAGGAATCTTTCAATACAGCTACAGAAGCACATATGACTGATTAGGAAGATCAATTATTAAAACGGAGAGAGGAGAGAAGAGAGAGGAGAGAGAGAGAGAAAGAAAATAATGCTGCTATTCATAGGAATGAACATGTGAATGTACGTAGGACTTTTGAAGTTAATAACATGAGAAATCATTTGTATATACAGGTGTCTGCAAATCAAGTATTTGTAATTCAAAGATGGCCTGTCCTCTGCAAAACTTGTTAAAACAGGCTGTAATTTTGAAAACCATGAATTGTAACCATGCTGTACACTTCACAAGAAAGATGGCATTTTGGATTATTCATCCTTATTTTATAAAGAAGATTACATTTTTTAAACTTTCAATATAAATGAAAAGGAGGGGTCTGTTGAATTGACCGTTTTCACTTTGGAGTTGTTGGCTCTTCTCTCTCCCTCTTCACTTGTCCCTGGCCATGCTGGACTAGGTTGTTTCTCAGCTCTTTTGAGTGCAAGGTTGATGCTGTGACGCCACTCAACTAGCTGATATATCTTGCTCCTGTATGCCCTCTCATCTCCATCTGAGATTCTGCTAATAATCTACCGTAGATGGCATTTGATCGATACCAAGCCACAGAGTCATGGGTATAGAGGGAGTAGAACAGTGGGCTAAGCACACACTTCTGAGGTGCACCAGCGTCGATCGTCAATGAGGAGGAGATATTATAACTAATTTGCACAGGTTGTGGTCTTCTGTAGCTTATTGATTAGGACTTTGGGAATGATGGTGTTAAACACTGAGCTGTAGTGAATGAAAAGCATCCTGACATGGGTGTTTGTATTGTCCAGATGATCGAAGGGCATGTGAAGAGCCATTGAGATTGTGTCTGCCATAGACCTATTGTGCTGATAGGTAAATTACAGTGGTCCAAGTCCTTGCTGAGGTAGGAGTTCAATCTAGTCATGACCAACCTCTCCAAGCATTTCATCACTAGATGTGAGTGCTTCTGGGTGGTGGGCATTAAGGCAGCTCACATGACTCTTCTCAGGTACTGGTATAATTGTTGCCTTTTTTGAAGCAGGTGGGAACTTCTGACCATAGCAGTGAGAGGTTGAAAATATCCTTGAATACTCCCACTAGTTGGTTGGCACAAGTTTTCAGAGCCTTACCAGGTACTCCATCAGGGCCTGCTGCTTTGCAAGGTTTCATTCTCCATAAAGACAGCCTAACGTCAGTCTTTGAGACAGAGATCACAGGGTCACTAGGTGCAGCATGGATCTCCACTGCTGTAGTTATATTCTCCCTTTAAAAGCGGGCATAGAAGGTGTTGAGCTCATCTGGTAATAAAGCATCATTGCCATTTATGGCATTGAGTTTCGCTTTGTAGGAAGCGATGTCCTGCAAACCCTGCCATGGTTGATGTGCATCTGATGTTGCCTCCAACCTCAGTCAGAATTGTCTCTTTGCTCTTGAAATAGTCCTCCACAAGTCATACCTGATTTTCCTGCACAGACCTAGGTCACCAGACTTCAATGTTACAGATCTAGCCCTTAGCAGACAACAAACCTCCTGGTTTATCCACAGCTTTTGGTTTGGTGAGGGTGTTTTGGGTGGATCTGGTTTTGCGGGCATGTGAGGGGTCTGTGTGTCTGCGTGAGAATGTCCATCCTCCTCAGGGGACCCCGACCCCTCTGGCAAAGTCACTGGTGGACATGCTTCCACCATAGTCTGTCTCACAAGTGGAAACTCCATGGAACTGCCTGGCTCTGAGCCAGTATCATGATGCAGGCGCACAGGATCCTGATGTCTGCAGAAAACACGCCCATCAGTCACCTTAACAACATAGCAGACGGGACCACTCTGCTTAAGAATAACCCCAGGCAGCAAAGTGTCCATTGTCCTTTGGAAAATGGCAAGTCTGGACGCCACTCCAAACACCAGATGATTGTACTTGAATAATCCCTTGCGCATATTAATTGTGACATACTCCTTTGAATCCTCATTGAGCAGCAGATGTTGGTAGGCGTGGCTCATGTCCAATTTTGTGAACAATTTAGCCCCTAACAGGATCGCAAACAGGTCATCCACCCATGGCAATGAGTACTCCTCCAGCATAGAGACCTGATTCACCGTAAGCTTATAATCCCCACATATCCTCACCGTTTTGTCTGCCTTCAAAACTGGAACAATGGGAGCCGCCCACTTTGAAAACTGGATGGGGTCAATAATGCCCAGCCTCTGTAAAGGTTCCAGCTCCTCCTCGACTTTGCCTTTCATGGCATAGGGCACCGACCTGGGCTTGAAAAAACGTGGTGTAGCCTTAGGGTCGACATGGAGTTTCACTGTCATGCCCCTCAGTGTTCCCAGCTCGTCCCTGAAAACGTCACTTTACCGCTGCAGAATGTCCTTCGTTGCCTGTGCACACTTAATTTCTTGCCAGTTTAGCCAGATATTGTGAAGCCAATCGCGACTCAAAAGACTGGGCCCCCTGCCCCTAGCTATCACTAGCTTGGCTTCAGCCTTCTGACCCCCGGCTGAAATGTCCACATATAACACCCCTAAATGAGGTATGGGCTACCCTGTCTAGGTCCTGAATCTGAGCTTTGACCCCCATGTCCTCCTGTAGGTCTCCTCATTAATGACCAATGCAGTAGCCCCTGAATCAATCTCAAACTTAATGTCCTCTCCCCTGACAGTGACTGTGCCATAATATGGTTCAGGTGGTTCCTCATCTGTTTCCACTGCAAACATGTTGTAGGCACTCGCTGCCTCTTCTAGATGGTGTGTGGCTGCCTGAGCCTGTAGAGCTTTCCCTGCTCAGGCTTAATCTTACCCTTTGAACTTCTGCACTTTTTAGCTAAATGTCCCTTTTTGCTACAAACATGGCAGACAGTGTCTTTGAATTTGCAATCATTTGCATAGTGCATTCCTCCACACCGGAAACATTCCACCCGCTTTGCCTGTTTACCAGTCTCCCTCCTGACTTGGTGCACTGCCGCTGACTGCCACCCCCCATGTCCTTTCTGGATATCCTTGACATTACTAGCAGCCATCTGCATGCCTTGGGCAATCTCTAAAGCTCTCTTGAAAGTCAACGGTGGGGATTCCCCTAACAGGCGGCGTTGTATGCCGTCATTATTAATGCCGCACACCAATCTATCACGGTGCATGTCTTCCAACACCGCTCCGAAATCACAATGCTCCGACAGCTGCTGAAACTTGGCCACGAAATTGGCCACAGACTGACCTGGCTTCCTGAAACGGCTGTGAAACTTACACCGTTGGACTGTCACAGAAGGTTTCGGATTGTAGTGGTTCCCCATGAGCTTGACCAGTTCATCATATGGAATGTCCCCCGGTTTCCGCAGTGTGGCTAAATTCCTTATTAGCTTGGAAGTCTTTGCCCCACACACACTCAGGAGAATAGAGCAGTTCTTAGCCTCCTCTGTAATTCCATTAGCACAGAAAAAGTGTCCCAACATTTTCTCATACTCCGGCCAGTCCTCGTTTCCTTCCAGAAATTCACCGATAGGTCCAAATGTAGCCATCTGAAACGCGAAGCTCCAATTCAAAAAGCGTTCCGATACGTTCACAAACCCAGTTCACCTCATCGCCAAAAATATGTGGTAATTTCTACTTTGAAAAAGTCACACTATCTATAAAGCCTACTGGAAGTAAACAACCCCCTTTATCCTAATTAGTATTAACTTACTAATAATGCTCACATATAATGCTCACATTACAACAGTCGTCACTACTGGTGCTCCAGCCTTCAGTCTTTGCCGATAACAGCGGGTAAAAGCACATCTAGGTGATCAGACTTTCCGAAGAGAAGGCGTGTAATATCGCAATAGACATTCTTGATGGTGGTGTAACAGTGGTCCAGTGTGTTGTTTCTTCTGGTACTACAAGTGATTTGTTGATGGTAATTATTTAGTGACTTTATTTAGTAATTATTTATGTAACCCTCAGGTTAGGCCGGGGGCGTACGTCTAGGACAAGACAGTCTCTGGCCCCGCCGAACTTGTGAAATCTCGTTTGTGTGGATGCTGCGTGATGTGTTGCCCGGTTACAAACCCGTACCATGAAATATCAGTCTGTACACCATATGCAATTAAATGATTGAGCTTTATAATTCTTAATTTGACTATAGAGTTAGTAAAGAAAACAAAAAGAAAAAGGGCCCAGTTTAATGAAACAGCCTAATGCGCATGTTGGAGCTCGCGGTTCTGTCCATTCGTTCCCCATCGATTTCCTCCGAGTGTTGTCAACTTCCGGACTCTCACTTCAAGTCTGCTCCATCCTGCAGTCTATCAGCTCTCTCCTCTTGCGTCTTCTCTCTTCAGCTCTCACTGACAAAAGACCACAAATACCTTTCTCAGACACACAAGAAAGAAACAACACTCCCCTCATTGCATGGTGCACATGCCAAAGCCCCCGTTATCTCTAGTCATAACCCAAACACTGCTGCTACAGAGAAACCATTACATTAGCAGTGAAACCTTTCCCAAGGCGTTACATTTACTTATTATTTAGTGATGGTAATTACTTGGAGAGATGAACAGGATTCCCAGTGAATGACCAGTTCTGTGTCCTCATGAGGCCTCAATGGCTGTGACAGTTTGTGCTGAAACAATTAACTTCAAAAACTATTCAAACAGACCACAATCATTAAAAATATATGCAAGACATAATTAAAAGCACATTAATAATATCCAATGATTATAAAAAAGCATTCAGCTGATATAAAAGTAAAATAGCTCAAAGCTATGTGAAGTTAATCAGAAACCCTGCTTAAGTAAATGGTCATGGTCTGTGCCCCAGTGTAAAGCGGAGGCGCCAGACACAGAAAGCACCTGTTGGTTCCTAGCATCACCTTCCTTATTTATCAGATTCCAGCACTTGGAGTCTTTGTGTCCCTCCTTTCGTCTCCACCTTCATGCCTGGCCTCTTCCACCTCTTCCCTTTTTCTTTTGTCTCGGTCAATCACCTCCTGCCTCAGCCTCCCAATTCCTCCCTTCCCATGTCCTGGTTCAAAGTACCCATTGTCATTCATCCCTGCTCGGTCCACCAATTGGTTCTAGCCTCGTCTTGTTCCATCCCCTCTCCTCTTTATACTGTGCACATTCCCTCTTGACACTCAACCTGAAACAGCAACAAATTCTTTCCCTCCTACGGATGCTCGCTGACCTACACAGATGCCCTAGCATGTACTCCTGACTTCTCTCTTTTCTCTGTCAGCATTCCTCACTGGGTTCAGTGGTTTGTCCGGTGTCAGAGCAAGTGGTCAGCTGCTTCAGCACGTGGCCTCCACCTCATCAGATACCTCCACTTTTGGCCAAATATGTGCAGAGAGGCTGACAGCTACCTGTTCCAAAACTCACAAAATGCCCAAAATGTTGACTGTACATTTCCCTCCATTGATGCTGCTTGGTAAGTCATTGAGTATACTTAAAGTGGAGGTTGATAGGTTCGATTAGTAAGGGTATTAAAGGTTATGGGGAGTCATGATTGAATGACGGAGGGGACTTGGTTCTGGAGACTGAGTTCCTCCAGCATATTGTGTAGATGTCACAATGGCAGGGGCATGGGGAGCAAGGGTGGACCCAAATGCAAGACACATCTTGTAAGGTTAATTAAATTGAGTTTATTGTTCGATACCAGGAGAGAAAAGCAGAAGCAGGAATAGCGAACTGAACAAGGACTCAGGACTACAACTAGGCTGGGACCAAGGGTCTGGGCTTGGACTCGGAATCGGATCCCAGAACTAGAGGAGACATGAAGAGGCGACGGTATGGACTCCGAGCCAGAGACTGGGCAAGGACCCAGTACCTGGCAAAGACATGACATGGGCTAGGGAGAGGAGGAACATGGGAGCACAGAGCCTCGGTCTCGGGAGAGCAGGTGCATGGAACCTTGGACACATACACAAAACAGAGAGCCGGGACCCCTCCTTGGGTACAGGACATAGGGCCGGGACTCATGACACCCCGCGGGGCAACGGCAAGACGGCCTGACTTACCCCATGGAGGCGAGGACAAGACAAGACAAGACAAGACCCCCCACAGGGCAATGGCAAGATGGCCAGACTCACCCCACAGAGGTAAGGACAATACAAGACCAACACGAAAGAACACCAGACAGTACCTATCTAGCTCCAGCGATAGAACTAGACCGAGGTGCAGGCGAGGGCTGCAAACGAGGGCTAGAGACGAGAGGGGCAGAGAAGGGATTCAGACCGGGGGGGGGGGTAGGACAGGAATCACAGACCGCCAGGGCCAGGACTTGACTCGGAACTTGGATGCCGCCAGAGCCGGGACTTGACTCGGAACTTGGATGCTGTCAGGGACAGGATTTGACTTGGTACGTGGATGCCGCCAGGGCCAGGACTTGACTTGGAGCCTCCGGGTAGTGGTGAGCTCTCGACTCAGCCCGGGAACAGTAGACAGCGGTTCTTGATTCCCTTTGGCGGGTTACCTGACAGACCCACCTTGGTGAGGAAACTTTGCAGGCTCACTTTGGCGAGGTAACTTGACAGGGTTGCTCCGGTGAGGAAAGGCGAATTACCGGCACTTGCTTCGGGCGCAGACAAGGCTTGCTCCGGCCAGATGACATTGGCACACCGTACCTTTGGTGACTTTGCGGACACTCTCGCCGGAACAGCTGAAAGCCGGAGACTATAAACTACCGGTTCAGCCGGGAGTAAATTGCCTTCAAACACCAAGGCCGAGGGACACGGGAAAACAGGGAACCAAAGGGAAACAAGGAGTCAGCAGTCCAGATCGTAACATAAGCAAAGTAAATTTAAAGGGACCCCGATCCGGACCATGACAGTGGATTGATCAATATTTTCAGCATCTGTAGAACCTCTTGTGTTAGTTATTTGTTGACTAGGGAAGCATGGTTGTTTGGGCAGCTCACTTTGGCATAACAGCTTTTCATTGGTTTCTGTAGCCCAATCAGAGAATGCCTTCTTGATTTCCATAGAGTTGACAATAGTCCTATAATCCTTGTTTTTATTATTGTTGTTGCTTTTCTTTGATTTAGGCAATCACAAGATTAAAAAGTGAGTTTATTGACCACAATCACATTCTAATTCAACCAAAATGAGATTAAATGAGCGAATGACCTAAAATCCTGCAAGATTTTGAAAACAGTAAGTTAAGCACTAAACTAGGGCAATGGTTAAAATGAATTAGCTTTCTGAGGTAACAACAACTTTGTAGGAATAGGAATAGATTGGAAAGCCAGGGGTCTGGACAACTAATGCAGAGTGTGATTCAATTTGACAGCTAGACAATTTAAGTTCTGTTAATTACATAATTTGGAATTCAAAGTTAGCCAAACAAAACAGCTGGTTATTGACTTACAAACAAGAGAAAATCTGCAAATGTGTTGGTTATTGACCTTGGTGGGGTGGGGGTGGTGGTGGTGCACATGTTCCTGACTATACAAATGGTTTTGAGGTTTAGAGGGTTGAGAGCTTCAAGCTCCTAGCAGTGAACATCACAAATAGACGGTCCCGGTCCAACTGCATAGACGTCAAGGCCCAGGACGTTCAGCAATACCTCTACTTCCTCAGAAGGGTAAGCAAGTTTTTCATGTCGCCATTGATCTTATTAATTTTTATCGATACACCGTGGAAATCATCTGATATGGATGCATCACTGCCTGGTATGGCAGCTACATTCACATACTGCATGAAACTGCAAACAGTTGTGGACACAGCTCAGCACATCACAGAGACCAGCCTTCCCTCCATGGTTTTTAAAAACGTAAACACGAGGAATTCTGCAGATGCTGGAAATTCAAGCAACATACATCAAAGTTGCTGGTGAACGCAGCAGGCCAGGCAGCATCTCTAGGAAGAGATGCAGTCGACGTTTCGGGCCGAGACCCTTCGTCAGGACTCACCAGCAACTTTGATGTGTGTTCCCTCCATGGACTCTGTCTATACCTTTCAATGCATCAGTAAAGCAGCCAGCAAAATCAAGTTTCTATTTTCTGTGTGACTCCAGACAAGAATAGAATCAGAGAATGGGCAAAGAAGAGGTGGTTGGAATACAGTGTCAGAATACAGAAATCTATAGTCATGTACTTTGTTAGAAGAAATAAAGTCTAGATTATTTTCTAAACAGGGAACAAATCCAGTAATCAGAGGTGCAAAGGGATTTGGGAGTTGTAGTGCAGAATTCCCTAAACGTTAACTTGCAGGTCGAGGCAGTAGAAAGGAAGGCAAATGCAATGCTGACATTCATTATGAGAGGACTGAAATATAAAAGCAAGAACGTAATGCTGAGACTCTCTGAGGTATTGGTCAGATCACACTTGGAATATTGTCAGCAGCTTTCAGTCCCATGTCTAAGAAAGGATGTGCTGTAATTGGTAAGGGTCCAGAGAGGTTTGTGAGTATGATATTGGGAATGAAAGAGATAACATGAAGAGCACTTGCTGAGCCTGTAGTTGCTGGAGTTTAGAAGAATGAGAAGGATCTCATGTATGCAAGGATGTCCCTTTAGAAGAGCGAAGAGGATTTTCTTTATCCAGAGGGTAGTGAATCAGTGGAATTCACTGCCATAGACAGCTGTGTAGACTGTTATAGGGCATATTTAAAGCAGAGGTTGATAGGTACTTGTTTCAATAGTTTCAAAGGTTACAAAAAGAAGTCAGGAGAAGGGGTTGAGAGGGAAAATAAATTCACCATGATCAAATAGCAGAGCAGACACAATGGACTGAACTGACTAATTCTGCTCCTATGTCTTATGCCCTTATAATGTAATAAGGTTTGTCCATCATCATCGATGAAGACCTCGACACCATTAGTACTTTATTCTACGAGGTCGAGTTGCTAGCTTGACACTCAACCCAGCACAGATGGAATGCATGCCCGGGAGCGGCCTGACTGGATTTGAACTCGAGAACCTTCGCTCCGGAGTCCAGCACTGATGTCACTGCACTACCAGTCTGCTTGATGGTGTCGAGACTAGCACTTGATTTGGATTTAAGTGAGGGAGAGTTGCACAGCGTCAGCCTCACTCTCTGTTCCCAATTCCCATCTGGATCCAGTGGCAAGACAGAGTCGAGACGGCTGGAGATGGGACTAGGCGCAGTGGATGACCAGGACGTCTTCTGTGTCTTGTCCTGCTCTACACGTTCCACGACGCTTGCAGAGACCGCCTTTTTGACCGTTGGACCTTCCGTTGGTCTCATCTGCTCAATCCACCGCGGTCTGTCTTCACATGCTGGGATAGACAACTCCCTATCTCACCGAGGGTTTGAGACCCATCGGCTACCCTCACCTGCTTTAGCTGGCTTGTTGAAGCTGTAGCCCGGGGTGTGGCCGCTGTCGCATGCAAACAGCTACGGGGAGCCACGGGTGAGAGCTGAGTGCCAGGTGGGAACCAAAGGTGGACAAACTGCCCTGAAAAGGACGCGTCATGTTCCCCCACCAGAGGTGCTACCCCTCCCTGACTCCCCATACACCCCATAATCTAATATAGCGTCTATCACAATCCTTGGGTATACTCTGTCCCGTTAGCAGAAATGACCCAGCAGAGGGGAATACACACTGGTGTTCATTTAGCAGGCAGTTGCAAATGAAATACCCAACGTCAACGTCCAGACTCCATGAACACAAATGATATCAGGCCAAGCATGAGAAAGGAAATGTCCTCCGACTGCTCATCACCAACTATCACCTCTCAGCAGGTGAATCACTACTCCACTCTGTTCAACACTTCTGGGAAGAAGTGAAGCGGCCCAGTAATGCAAATGGTAGAACTGCAGCTTCTCCGGTCCAGTGACCTGTGTTCAGTCATGGACTCCGGTGCAGTCTGTGTGGGGTTTGCACGCTCTCCCAATGACCTTGAGCTTTCCTCTGGGAACTTCAGTTTCTTCCCCCATCCCCAAGACCAGTGGTTGGCAGGTAAATTGGCAGCTGTAAATTTGCCGCACTGTAGAGATGAGTGGTTAAATCTAAGAATTTACGGTAGGAATCTGGGGAGAATAGAAACAAAGAAACATAGAAACATAGAAAATAGGTGCAGGAGTAGGCCATTCGGCCCTTCGAGCCTGCACCGCCATTCAGTATGATCATGGCTGATCATCCAACTCAGAACCCTGTACTTGCCTTCTCTCCATACCCCCTGATCCCTTTAGCCACAAGGGCCATATCTAACTCCCTCTTAAATATAGCTAATGAACTGGCCTCAACTGTTTCCAGTGGCAGCGAATTCCACAGGTTCACCACTCTCATTCACCATTCACCAATAAAATGAGATTAGTGTTAGATTGGTATTGATGGGGGCTGATGGTCAATGTAAATGCATAGGACTGAAGATTCTGTTTCAGTGCAGCATTCCTGAAAACAACAAGAACACAGAATCTACTTTAATCCATCCCCAGACATGGCCCAGCATAGGCTAAACTGGGCAAGACTGGGGGACACAACTAATGGTCTGCAGCAGATATTGTGTGAACCAAACACAAAAGAAAAACACATAACCTCTCAATAATCCATCTGCTGCAGTGTAAATGATCACTTTGAGAGGTACAGACTAATTAAGATCAATTAAGGGAATTAATTAATGGGATGTGCACATGTTGATGGACCTGTAAAAGTGGTGGATGGCAGGCTTACCTTTATGAGTCGAGGCATTGAGGTTAAAACTCAGGAAGTGATGAGGCTGCTTTACAAACCCCTGGTTAAGCTGCACCTGGAGTATTGCATTCTCTTTTTACTGATAAGCAGGATGAACGTGCTTTGGAGAGGGTGCAGGAGAGGTTTACCAGGATATTGCCTAGATGAGAGGGCAGAGCAGGTGCTATAAGGAGCGGTTGGACAAACTAGGCTTGTTTTCTCTGGTGCGGCTGAGACTGAGGGTAGACCTGACAGGTTTCTAAAATTATGCGATATATAGATAATTTTTTTCTCCCAGGATGGTGCTGAGCTGATATCTCCATTAAGGTCATGGATCAGACTTGGACCTTTTAGGATTTTTAGGATTTTTTTAGGGTCAGATGAATGGTATTGGGGACAGAGAAGTGGGCTACGAATCAGGTTATAGCTTAAGGACAGGGAGGTAGAGGAATTAGAGGACAGGCCCATGTCTAACCTTCCACTCCACATTCATAGGCCAGCGATGGACCATGGCCAGATGTTGGGTCTGCCGATCAGCCAGGATGAAGGCTGGAGTACTGGTATGTTCCAGGGTCAATGTTCCATGCGGGCAGGAGGAATAAAGGCTGGTCAAACCCTAGGTATGCGAATCGCGAAACTGGAGTTTGAGGACCAGTGTTTAGGCACTGTCATCAACGAGTCTGGAGCTAGAGGCCTGGACTTTAGATCCCTATCCAGGATCCTCATTCAATGCCATCAGCAAGTCCTGGGTCGATACTGATGATTGAACCCAGAGGGTCAATCTGAAGTCCAGAAACTGACGCTGCACGACCAAACCGCCGAGTCTGTGAATCTCCGCGAATTCTCGGAGGAAGTTGAAGGCACAATGTCTGTGAATCCCTGAACCTGCTGGAGGCCAAAGAAGATGGCCTTTCCATGGGTTAGATTGCTGGGTGGTTGGGAGGGGGAACAGGACTTGTTTTGCTGTTGTGTCTGCTCTACTTTGTTGTGTTTCTGTGTTGTTTTGCTAAACATTATGGGAAAGCTATATTGACAGCAGAATGTGCAGGCTGCCCCCAGCACATCCTTGGGTGTGTTGGTTGTTAATGCAAACGATGCATTCCACTGTATGCTTCCATGCAGATAGGATAAATACATCTGAATCTGAACTTGAATAAATTAGACAGCCAGCATTCTTTTCTCAGGGTTGAAATGTGTAGTACTAGAGGCTATACATTTAATGTGAGAGGGGAGAAAGTTCAAAGGAGATGTGTAAGCAAGTTTTATTTCAATACAGAGAGTGGTGGGTGTCTGAAATATGTTGCTGGGGACAGGTATAATAGAGGTGTGTTACAAGACTCTTAGGTAGGCATATGAGTATGCAGAGGATAGAAGGAAGGGCAGGCAGAAGGGATTAGTTGTCATTAGTTTAATTAGATTGGCCTATCTTTGTGGGTGGCAAGGCATGTTTCTGTGTTGTACAGTTCTATGTTCTATTAGTCAACTTGTCTGGACTTCCTGAAAAAAAAGGAAACAAGGAGGACCATTGAGTTTTACTAACATGATCTTACTATTGGTTTTCAGCAAGGTTTTTAGCAGGATTTAGAAAAGTGAATGCTGATGAAAAGTGGCAAGCTAGATCCAGAACGGGCTTGAAGGCAGGAAGCAATGAATGGCTGACGAGTACTCTGGTAGCTGTGAGCTGGCTTGCAGTGGGTTGGGCAGGATTTAGCAGAAGCTACCATGCTCTGTGTGGTACATTACAACGATCTTGACAAAGGCAGAGGATGCGATGAAGTTGTAGGTGATTTAAAAACTGCCTGTGTCATTGACAGTAAGAAAGAATGCGTTTAAAGTTCTGGGTAGAATGACTTAATAGAGGGAAATGGAACTCATTCTGGAGAAGAGTGAAGTCATGCTTTAGGGGAGGGCAAGCCAGAAAAAGGAAGACATAAATGAGTGACTGGTTGGCACGGAGAAGATACGAGATTTGACAGAGACGTCAAAGATCATGACTGGTTTATGCAGGGTTAATGGATGGAAATTGTTCTCATGTCACAGATTTAAATGATTGAGCAAAAGAAACAAGGTGGATGTGAAGGGAAGTGTTTTTGCCAGGGAGTAGTTGTCTTGTGGTATTTGCTGCCTTCAGGTAAAGTGGAAGCAAAATCAATCAGATCTTTCGAAAGGGGATTGAATAAGCACGTGAGAGGGAATAACTTGCAGGATTATGAGGAAAGAGCAAGGCATTGGGACTGACAGGACCATTCTAATAAGAGCCAGCATGGACTGATGTTGAGTTCTAAGCATTTATGATTCTAAAGAGACCTTGGACTGAACGTCTACAGATCACTGAAAGGGGAAAAATATGGTTTATAATGCTTGCCTTTATCGATCAAAGCAAGGCAAAGATGAACAGGATGTTACATTAGAAAAATGCAAAAATTAGTTAAACGGTACTGTCTATAGAACTACATACAAATGCTGGAGGAACTCAGCAGGCCATGCAGCATCTATTGAAATGGATAAACAGTTGATGTTTTAGGCCAAGACCCTTCTTCAGGATTGAAAAGGAACGAGGAAGAAGCTAGAATAAGAAGGTGGGGGGGGGGCGGTGAGGGGAAGGAATACAAGCTCGAAGGTGATAGGTAAAGCTAGTTGGGCTGGGGAGGGTGGATAAAGTAAAAAAAAACTAAGAAGTGACAGGTTAAAAAGGTAAGAGGTTGGAAAAGGAGTTAGATAGGAGAGGCAATTAACCACGGGAGAAAGGGAAGGAGGACGAGACCAAGGGGAGGTGATAGGCAGGTGAGGCGGAGTGAAGAGGTAAGAAGGGAGCCAGAGTGGGGAATGGGAGAAGAGGTAAGGGGAGGGGGGGATGTTAGATACTGTTCCAGTCTCCATGTTACAAAGAGAATGATATTGCATGTAGGAGGACGATAACAAGGTTGCTACCAGGTCAGAAACAGAGAGTTTTAGTTATGAGGAAAACAGCGATGTGGACTGGATCTGATGACTTTGGAACAGAAATGTGCACTGCTTGCTGTGGAGTTTTAATCCTTCCCTTGGATAGCAAAAGGATTTTGGTCATGTAGAATGCAGGGTAGTTGTTGTAGAAATGTTACTGCATCTACTATTTCCCAAAACTCTTCTCCTATGCTCAACTCTGTCTCCACTCCTCCAGTAATTTATTTCATACAATGGTGCACTGAATCAAGACTTGATAGTCCACCAATTATCCATGGACCAGTAGGACCTATTTTGTCTTAGACCTTTCATCAACAGGATCTCTCAGCCACTCAGATGCATTTTTGAGCCCAAGTGTGTCCAATGCAAATTGTGAACATTGATATGTGAGGATAAACCTCCCGGAACTCTCATCCAGTTTAGCCATGGAAGAATAATTCACTTAAACATCATAGGGTTAAAAGTCAAGAATAAAACAGGTTGTAATCTAAAATTTTCTGTCTTGCTATTTTCTTTGCTTTCTCTGCAAACTGTTGATTGTTCTTATCCCAGGAGGTAATAACATTCAAGGGAATTTATTGGATTTCGTTGGGAATAGGCATGCAGTGATAACATTACTACCAATAATTATTCTTCTGCACTGATAACCACTATTATCCATAATTACATATACACAAGTCACACAGGATAAAAGGAATTACTGTGGAATTCACCACATAGATTTTGAGCTGAAGACTAAACCTTTCCAAATTTCAGCATCTAGTTAAACCTTTTTCTTTTTACTTTGGCCCTGCGATTATTAACAAAGGATGGTCGAATAATTACAACAGGGAAGGAGACCATTCAGCTATTATATCCACATGCAAAAAACAAGAGACACGAGAGACCGCAGTTGCTGAAAACTGGAACAAAAGCAAACTTCTGGAGGAACTCAGCAGACCGGGGAGGAAATGGACAGCCGATGTTTCAGGTCATCAAACATAGAATGTAGAACAGTACTGCACAGGAACAGAGCCTTCTGCCTGTGATGTTTGTGCCAAACTAATTAAGCTAATGATGTCTAATTAAATTAATCCATTCCAGCTGCATATGGTCCATGTCCTTCCATTGTCTGCATCGCCATGTGCTTATCCTAAGTATCTGCCCCCGACACACTACCCCGGCAGTACATTCCAGATATCCACCATCCTCTGAGTCAAAAACTTACCCCACACATCTCATGTGAACAGTTCCTCTCTCTTTAAATGTACTTATGGCTTATAGCATTAGACATTTCGAATATGGGTAAAAAATTCTGGCTGTCTATTCTATCAATGCCTGTCATTTATAAACTTCCATGAGATCTGCCTTGATGCTATACAATCTAACTAGCATGGCTCTCACAGCTTATCATCAAGACATTGTCGATTCTTTCCCTTCATGATGCTGTCTTTTCTAATTAAACGGATGATTATTCCAAGAAGAATGACTCACCAATCTTGCATACTGGACATACCCAAACATATAGCCATGGATGAACCGTGAGATTTTCAGCTTGCTGAGGGCTAGGTCTGTGGCGTTCAAGGCCAGTGATCCAGAACTCCACAAGAAGTCCTGATGTGACCTGCAGAAGGCTGCCTTAAGCACAAATAAACAATTCTGAGCAAAGTTAGAGATGCAATCAAAAGTACATCCACCCAGGCAGGGTTCGTAGTGTGTCAGTTCCTGCAAGGTGAAGCCTAACATCATGATGCTTCACTCCCAAATGAGCTTAATGTCTTTTAAATACTCTTTATACGGGAGAATAAGACTACACCTGTGTGAATCCCTGTAGCATCTTGCAACCCTGTGATATTTGTCTCAGTGGACCATGTCGCAACTTCTTTCAAGAGGGTTAACCTTCACAAGGTTTCAGGCCCCGATGGTGTACCTGGAAGGGCATTGAACACCTGTGCAAGCCAAATGGCTGGCATGTTCAAGGACATCTACAGATCTTTCTCTGCGATAGTTGGAGGCTCCCACCTGCTTCAAGAGGGCATAAATCATGCAAGTGCCCAAGTAGAACAGAGCAAGCTCCCTCATCGACCATTACCCAGTGGCACACACATCTGTGAAGTGCTTTGAGAGGCTGGTCACGGTAACAGTTTACTCCTACTTAAACAAGGACCTGGACCCGCTGCAATTTGCCAACCACCACAATAGGTTTACAGCGGCTATCATCTCACTGGCTGTCCACTCACTTTGGACCAGCTGGACAACAGCAAGACCTATATCAGACTGCGGTTTATTGACTACAAGTCAGTGTTCAGCTCCATCATCCTCTCAGTACTAATCAACAAGCTTCAAACCCTGGGCTTTTGTGCCACCTTTTGCAACTGGATCCTTGGTCTCCCTACCTGAAGACCACACAGTGTACATTGGAAATATCATCTCCTCCACATTCACAATCAACATTAGTGCACCTCAGGGATGTGTGCTTAGCCCTTTGCGCTACTCTCTCTCTATATCTATGACTGTGTGGCTAGGCAGAGTGCAAATGCCATCTATATATTCACTGATGACACAACTGTTGTCAGCAGAATTTTTGATGATGGTAGGGAGGCATAAAGGAGTCACATAGATTGGCTGGTTGAATTGTGTCACAACAACAGCCTTGCACTCAACATCAATAAGACCAAGGAACTGAATGTGGACTTCAGGAAGGGGAAGGCAAGGGATCAGCAGTGGAAAGGGTGAGCAGTTTCAAACTCTTGGGTGTCACCACCTCTGAAGATCTATCCTGGACCCAGCGTATTGGTCCAATTATAACTTCATTAGGAGTTTGAGGAGATTGCTATATCACCACAAAGACTCTAGCAAATTTCTACAGATGTACCGCGGAGAGCATTCTAACTGGTTGCATCGCCATCTGGGGTGGAAGGGCCACTGCACAAGTTCAGGAAAAGCCGCAGAGAGCTGTGAACTCAGCCATCTACATCACGGGCACTGGCACCCCTGTCGTCAAGAACTTCTTCAGAAGGTGATGCCTCAGAAGGGTGGAATGCATTATTAAGGTCCCCTATCACCGAGAACACTCCCTCTTCTCACTCATCAGAGTGGACATAAAGGAGCCTTCTTTTCGTTATTGAGATTTCTGAATGGACAATGAATACTAACTCATTATTTTTGCTCTCTTTTTGCACCACACACACAAACATATATATATATACAGTACCTTACTGTAATTTATAGTACATTTTATGTATCACTCTGCACTGCTACCACAAAACAACAAATTTCACAACATTTATCAGCGATAATAAACCTAACGTTTATTCTGAATCTGACCCCCAACAGATTTTTTTGTTATGTTCCTTTCAAGTAGTGACAATCAAGACTCTCCTGCAAGTGTGTGGTCACTAGTTTGGCAGATGTATCCTTACAGGAGTTAATCCCATGGAGGTCAGGTGAAAAAGACAGAAAACTTGAATGCTTAATCTGTTAGCATTTAATTTCATTAGAAAAGGAAAAGTCACAAAGAACATATGAGTAAAATCAATACAAAGAAATTATCATTTTCTTTTACAGTTGCTTACGTTGCACAAGCTGTAAAATAGATCTGCCTCTCATCTGCTGGGATTAAGTCCAACCCTTAAAAAAGACAGAAGTCCTTAATTAATGAAGCCATTGAACCATGTGAGTTTGAAACATTAGGATGGGATTTATTAGCAATCAGCGTCACAGAGAGAAAGATATTCTGCCATTGGGCATGAAATGCATGCAGAATAAGGAATAAGGATGTTGAATTTGTAGTACAGTTACAGATTGGCATGTATAATGTGGGCATCACTGAATCGTGGCTAAAAGAGATTATAGCTGTGAGCTTAACGTCCAAAGGTACGCATTGTATCAAAAGGACAGGCAGGTAGGCCGAGGGGGTGGCGTGGATCTGTTAGTAAAAAATGAAATCAGATCATTAGAAAGAGGTGACATAGGAACAGAAGGTCTTGAATCATTGTGGGTAGAGCTAAGGAACTGCAAGGGTAAAAAGACCCCGATGGGAGTTATATACAGACACCCAAACAGTAGTAAAGATGTGGTCTACAAATTACAACGGGAGTCAGAAAATGCATGTCAAAAGGGCAATGATATGATAGTCATGGGGGATTTCAAGATGCAGGTAGATTTGGAAAATCAGGTTAGTGTGCTAGTGCTGGTGCTGGATCCTGAGAGGGGGAATTTCTAGAATTCCTACTGGATGGCTTTTTAGAGATGCTCATGGTTGAGCCCACTAGAGGATCAGCTATTCTGGATTGTGTGTTGTGCAATCACAAGACAAAGGAGCAGAAGTAGGCCATTCGGCCCATCGAGTCTGCTCCGCTGCTCCCCCATGAGCTAAACTATTCATCCATCTAGTTCCAATTTCCGGCTTTTTCCCCATATCCCTTGATACCCTGACTAATTAGATACCTGTCAATCTCCTCCTTAAACACCCTCAATGATCGGGCCTCCACAGCTGTATGTGGCAACGAATTCCACAAATCCATGACCCTCTGGCTAAAAAAAATTCTCCTCATCTCTGTTTTAACTGGGTACCCTCTAATTCTAAGACTATGGCCTCTTGTCCTGGACTCACCCACCAAGGGAAATGACCTTTGCACATCTACTCTGTCCAACCCTTTCAACATTTGAAATGTTTCTATGAGATCCCCTCTCATTCTTCTATACTCTAATGAATACAGTCCAAGAGCCAACAAACGCTCCTCAATGAACTGAAATTGATTAGAGAGCTTAAGGTAAAGGAACCCTTAGGGACCATTGATGATAATATGATAGAATTCACTCTGCAATTTGAGAGGGAGAAGCTAAAGGCAGATGTTTCAGTATTACAGTGCGGTAAAGGGAATAACCAAGGCATGAGAGAGCAGTTGGCCAAAATTGATTGGAGGGGAACACTAAGAGAGATTTTGGCAGAGCAGCAATGGCTAGAGCAATTCGGAAGGCGCAGGATAGATACATCTCAAGGAAGAAGTATTTTAAGAGCAGCATGATGCAACTACGTTTGACAAGTGGAGTCAAAGCCAACATAAAAACCAAAGAGAGGGCATATAATAGAGCAAAAATTGGTGGAAGTTAGAGGATTGGGAAGCTCTTAATTACCAACAGAAAACAACTTAAAAAGTCATAAAGAAAGAAAAAATGGAATATGAAGATAAGCTAACCAATAATATTAAAGAGGAAACCCAAAGCTTTTTTTTTCCAGATACAGTATATAAAGTGAGAAAAGAGAAGTGAGAGTCAATGTTAGGCCATTGGAAAATGATCCTGGTGAGGTGGTAATGGGGGACCAGAAAATGGCAGACAAACAAAGTAAGTAGTTTACATCAGTTTTCACTTTGGAAAACACTAGCAGTATGCTGGAACTTCAAAACTGTCAGTGAGTAGAACTGTGTGAAATCGCCATGACTGGGGAAAGGTTTTTGGGAAACTGAAAGATCTTAAGTTTAGATAAGTCACCTGGAACAGATGGTATGCACCCCAGGGTTTTGAAAAAGGTGGCTGAAGAGATTGCGGAGGTAAGGATCTTTCAAGAATTAATTGATGCTGGCACGGTTCCGGAGGAATGGAAAATTGCAAATGTCATTTTGCTCTTCAAGGAGGGAAAGAGACAGAAGAAAGGACATTATGGGTCAGTTAGTCTGATCTCAAATAATTGGAAAGATGTTGGAGTTGATTATTAAGGATGTGGTTTCATGGTATTTGGAGGCACATGATAAAATAGGCCGTACTCAGCATGGTTTCCTCAAATGAAAATCTTGCATGACAAATCTGTTGGAATTCTTTGAAGAAATAAAAAACAGGATAGACAAAGGAGAATTAGTGGATGCTGTGTACTTGTATTTTCAGAAGGTCTTTTACAAGCTGTCACACATGAGGCTGCTTAACAAGTTAAGAGGCCATGTTACTACAGGAAAGATTCTAGCATGGGTAAAGCGTGGTTAATTGGCAGGAGGCAAAGAGTGGAAATAAAGGGAGCCAATTTTGGTTCGCTGCCAGTGACTAGTAATGTTCCAAAGGGATCTGTGTTGGGACCGCTTCTTTTTACGTTATATGTGAATAATTTGGATAACAGAATTGTTGGCTTTTTAGCCAAGTTTATGAATGATACAAAGATAGGTGGAGGGACAGCTACGTTTGAGGAAGTAAGGAGGCTACAGAGGATTTCTTTTAGATTATGAGAACAAGCAGTCCTCTTTTATTGTCATTTAGAAAGGCATGCATGCATTAAGAAATGATCCAATGTTCCTCCAGAGTGATATCACAGAAAAACAGGACAAACCAAAGACTAACACTGACAGAACCACATAATTATATCATATAGTTACAGCAGTGCAAAGCAATACCATAATTTGATAAAGAGCAGACCATGGGCATGGTAAAAAAAAGTCTCAAAGTTCCAGTCGACTCCCAAGTCCCCGATAGCAGGTGGCAAAAGGGAGAAACTCCCTGCCATAAACCTCTAGGCACCGACAACTGCCGATGCATTGGAAGCACCTGACCACAGCCGACACTGAGTCCGTCCGTCCGAAAACTTCGAGCCTCCGACCAGCCCCTCCGATACAGCCTCCTGAGCGCCTTCGACCTCGCCCCGGCCACTGAAACAAGCAAAGCCAAGGATTCAGGGCCTTCTTCTCCGGAGATTCCGGACCACACAGTAGCAGCGGCAGCGAAGCGGGCATTTCAGAAGTTTCTCCAGATGCTCCTCCATACTCTCACGTCTGTCTCCATCAAATCAGAATTGTGCATGGTACCCTACTTGACACATAACAAATATCATTCACCGGAGTGGCTGCGCGCACTGCGTCGTGCCACCACCTTCTCCTCCTCCCAGCTTATTTAGACAAATTTAGACAAATTTCGAGAATGAGCAAAGAAGTGACAGATGAAATACAGTCTAGGAAAGATTATGGTCTTGCACTTTGGTGGAAGAAATAAAAGCATAGACTAGTTTCTAAATTGAGAGAAAATTCAAAAATCTGAGGTGCAAAGGGACTTGGGAGTCTTGTGTAGGATTTCCTAAAGGTTAATTTGCAGATTGAATTGGTATTGAGGAAGGCAAATGGGACGTTGGCATTCATTTTGTGAGGTCTAGAATATAAAAGCAAGGATGTAATGTTGAGGTTTTTTAAAGCACTGGTGAGGCCTCACTTGGAGTATTACAGACATCCCACCTCTCCTGGAAGTTCCGGGAGTCTCCCGCATATGAATAGTGGCTCCCTGATGCCCGCAAATTATATACAATATCACGGAAACCAATTTTTTTGAGAGCGAGCGAGCGAGAGAAAGCAAGCTAGAGAGAGAGAGCGCGAGAGAACAAGAGAGAAAGCAAGCGAGAGAGAAAGCAAGCAAGAGCGCGAGAGAGCAAGCAAGCGAGAGAGAGAGCGAGATCGCGCCATGGCAGAGTGTTCCAAAAAAATATAAAAGGTACGTCACCCCAGACTACACTAAAGTGTGTACCCCTGTCTAATAGGGGTCAAAATAATGACAGTGTTGCTCGCTGCACTGTTTGCAACAGTGACTTTTCTATTGCCCAAGGTGGGTTAAGACTGTAAAAGGCATGTTGAGATGAGTTTAACAGGTGTCATTTGTTCATTAGCAGAGCTAACGTTATTTAAACTAGCTGGCTGGCTGCTACTCTATTACAGACATTCCACCTCTCCCGGAAGTCTCCCGCAAATTGATGGTGCTACCTCCCTGCAATGATTTTTTTCAGGGTGAGATGTCTGGTCTTATGAACAGGTTTGGACCCCTTATCTGAGAAAGGATGTGCTGACATTGAAGAGGGTTCAAAGGAAGCTTATGAAAATGATTCTGGGATTGAAAGGGTTGCGATTTGAGAAGCGTTTGATGGCTCTGGGCCTCTACTCACCGGAATTCAGAAGAACCTGGGGTGACCTCATTGAAATCTATCGAATGTTGAAAGGTCTCAATAGAGTGGATGTGGAGAGGATGTTTCCTATGTTGAGGAGTCAAATACCAGAGGACACAGCCTCAGATTAGAGGGGCATCCTTTTAAAATGGAGATAACGAGGGATTTCTTCAGCTGGAGAGTGGCGGATCTGTGTAATTCATTGCCACAGGTGTCTATGGAGACCAAGTCATTTGATATATTTGAGGCAGAAGTTGGTAGATCCTTGATTAGTCAGGGCATGAAAGGATACAAGGAATAGGCAGAAGATTGGGGCTAAGAGAGAAAATGGATCAACCATGATGAACTAGTGAAGCAGAATCGATGGATCAAAATAGCTTAATTCATCTCCTATATCTGATGGTCTCATGAAATGGACAATTTCACTTCCACTGATGTTTACTTATTCCTGGCTTAGTCTAATTTTATGTCAAGAGTAACAATCCTGATCAAGCCTGACTCAGGTTTTCAGCTGTACTGAAATGACAGAATCCTGAGTATTTGATCAGCCAGACTTCTCCCAGACGCTTGCTAGAAGGCTTGGTATTTTCCCACAGAAAAAATAAAATACAGGCCCAAAAGTTAGGATTTAGTTAGCGATCCTTGTATTCTCTGTCTAACAAATTGGAACAGGGTGATCCATTTACCTTGTTTAGAATGGAATATAATATGGGCAAAATGTGAGGTCTTCCACTCAGTGGAAAAATAATAGAAAACTAAATATTATTTTTTTTGACATTTGGAATAAAAAATGTCTCCATTTTCGGCTTTCTCCCTCAGAGGTAAAAAAACTTGGCCGAGTATCTAATTGCCAAGTGACGTTGTAGAAAGGCCACGAGATGCAGTGCAGCTGATTAAGTGTGTAAGCCACTCTGTGTGAGCATTGTACATCTCTCGCTAGCTGTAAACGCAAAAATATGTTTGAAGATGGTTTTATCCTTTTAGAATCGGAGCTCACCCTGCCAAGCATTGCTCAACTGATCCCACGTCTTTGCTTCCATTAATCAACACCAAACTGGAGCTCTTATTCACCCCTCACTCTTCCTGTCCAGCTGGAAGGAGTTGGTCTGTAGATCGAGAGGAAAATGTTGAAGACTGCAACTGGTGCTGAGGCATTATAGAGAAACTAAAGAGCTTTGAAGTAGCAATCAGTTTATTTTGTTCCACTAGTGGTTGTAGGGGATTCAAACTCACTGATTTTCGATGTGCTTGCGTGCCCTAAAGTGTTATTACTTCAGTTGTATCTGCACACTTTGCCTTAGTAACAGCATCTCTGATGAATTGAACACTTTGACTCAATAATAATGACAGGTGTTGGTATTCAGATTTAAAAAAACAAAGATATTTGGAAAGCCAGAACAGAACCAGGAAATGCCAGTAACACTCAGCAGCTAAAACAGCAACAGTGGAGAGAAAGAGCTAATGTTTTGTGTCAGTGGTGGATGTTTGATTGGCTTCACTTATTTTATCTGATGTTTGGTTGTGTGTGCTAAAGGCAAGTGGAAAAGGTGGAAGTGCTGGTATCAAGGCTTTATTTTACACAGACTGTCATGTCATACTAACCCAAAAGAAGAGTGTGTTTGTATGTATAGCTAGCTCCATTTTCAATAGATGTATTTCACAAAATAAAACGCATCTACTTCATTCCCGGGAATATTACCATTGCAAATCACCTACAGCCTGTCTTACCTCTGTAATGCAATGCCTGCCAGTCGTCCAAGATTTCCTTGCTACTTCAGTGAATTTAATACAAATCTACTGTGAAAGGGCAACAGAAGAATTGTAGGAACATTTAAAAAGTGTTCTTTTTCTGTGTCATTTAGAAACTGGTGATGATCTGCTGAGTCCTGATGAAGGCCCTCAGCCTGAAACGGCTTCTGTTTATTCCCCTCCATAGATACTGCCTGACTTGCTGAGTTCCTCCAGCATTTTGTGTGTTTTGCTGGAGGATCGCAATGTGTCGAACAGTGTCTGGAGGAGGTAAAGAATGGGACTGATGCAGGGTTTTGACCTGAAATGTTGACTATTCCTTTCCTCCCACAGAGGCTGCTCAACTCACTGAGTTCCTCCAGCAGATTATTTATTGATGAAAGTGTTAGTTTTGAAGGCTGCTCGATCCATGGGATGGCTGAAAATTAGATGTTCTTTCCGGGCGTGAAGGGTTTATCCATTGAGGGAGGATCAAATGTTTCAGTGATACAAATTTGTTAATGATACAAAAAGGGTGACTATTTGGGCAAAGTGGATTCAGAGGTTCACATGAATTCACATTCCCTATGCTTAGAATTACAATGGAAACAAATCAACTTACATCACTGATTTTTACTAGCATTTGTACTCAATGCAAGTCTCCTGTCTTCTTACTTTAACTTATTATGTTTATATAGCCTCTTCTTCTTTTGTCTTCCCTTCCCACTTAGCTTGCCCTTAAGTAGATCTGTGCAGTTTCTCTCTAACACTATATGTTTCAATAGCCTAGTGGAAGGCTTCTCCCCATCAACTCCCCCTCCCGCCCATAGAAAATGTTGGTGAGCATCTTACAGAGATATCCCTAGCTGCGGTCTCTCTCCAGGTGGAACTAAACACCTCTTTGCCATCACTTTGTAATTTAAAGACTTAAATTGTGTAGAGCCCTGATCCTTATCACTAGGAATTCTGTCAATGGCCCCAGTATGACATGACAATTGTGATACTTTTTTCAAAAGGGACAGGTCTAATCTGAGTCACTGAGAAGTCTTGGCTTGCAATAAATATTTTGTTAGCCTTGCCTTCATGTTGTGATTGTATGGGAGAAATTTCCCACTCACAATTCTTAGAATCAACCTGATGAGGATTTCCCAATTGCACTGACACTTACAACTGTCACCCTGCTGTTTTACTTGTTTCATTTCAAATTTTAAAATATAATTGCACTGGAACTTTATATTTGCATAATTGCAAAGACTCAATTTAGCGACTAGTTATTAAGATGAGGCTGTAGGGGATTTTTTTAAACACATGGTGTTGACAGTGATGTAGAACCTTACTGATTTATCTGAGTACAGAGGCCACCAGGAAGTCTCATTGCACAAGTTACTGTGTGGGAGAGAGTTCATCTATTTCAATTGCCACTGTTTACTCTAGATTAAATTATTAATGAATTATTCCAAAGCTCTAGGCTTGAAGCTTTCCACATGTATTATGGTCACTGGAAAATCATTTTGGAATACACACTTAATAATAATTAATGAATATAGTGAAATAATGAATTTATGGGGAGATTGCCATGGTCTTCGAAGAGGTGGCTATACAATTTTTCACTTTAACTTCCTCTTCCCCTAGCTTTATCGACAATGCCACTTTATCCAATGTTTTCACAGAGCTATGGACAGATTGGCAGAGGAGAGGAGAGGCCCAGTAGGCCAGAGATTATTGACAGCTGATATCAGGAGCAATCCATTTTCCTTTCCGTGCCTATGAAGGAAACTATATTTTCTGAGCTTGAGGCTTCGTCTAGTAGAAGTGAGTAATGTGGGGAAGGTTGTGTGGAGAGCTACATCCATCAGAGGCCATCACGACCAGGACCTGTGCTTTCAGATTGGGGACCTGGATGGGGTTCAGTCTTCAGAATTCAGACTGGGAGAAGGAGGCTGGGATCTTTCTTCAGGATCAAGGCCTAGTTAAGGGGTAGGGGACAGGGTTTGTGTGGTAAACCATATATATGTTGTAACTGGGTTAACTGTCTGCTGACTGCCCCGATGGCTCCTCCCACAGATTCCTGAATAAAAGTGATTTCGCCTTGCCCCTCCCCCTCAGTCCAGGGGCAGACACTCACCGTGGAGGTCGTATTGTACAGCGAATAAAAGCCTTTCAGTATTTACCCAACTTCAGTCTTTTGGAGTCATTGAAGGTGCTTCAATTTTATTGGCTGTACACGTGGCATCAGATAACAGATTTCTCAAGAAAATCATAAATTAAAGATAAATTACGCATAATTTTTACAATTAAGGACAAAATAAGACAAGTCAGCTTTAGTACAAAGTGACAAAAATGATTCTTATGTTGCTAAATTCTAGTGCTTAGGGTTGTAAAGAGAAGTAGCTGTTCTTGAACCTTGTGGTGTGAGACTTCAGACCCTTCTCACAATGCACATGGATCTTTGTCAAACACTCTGGTTCCATCGCTGCGTAGTCTAGGGAAGACACCCTCCGGCCCCACCAAATGTGGGAGATTGAAGGGCAAGCCCCCAAATCCCCCTGTTTGTGTGGATGCTGCGTGATTTGTTACCCTGATACAAGTAAGTACCATGGAATAACAGGCAGTACACCACATAAAAATAAAAGATTTAGCTTTATAGTTCTTAATTTGACTAAAGGGTTAGTAAAGAAAAAGCAAAAAAAAGAAAGGGCCCATTTTAAATGAAACAGTCTAATGTGCACAAGTTGGAGATCACGTTTTCCCTTCACCGATCCTCCTTCGATCTCCCTGGGCTTCATCAAATCCCAGCCCCACCCTGGGTCGACTTCTCCAACCTCTTCTCTCTGGCGTCTTCTCTCTTCTCTCTTCTCAAAAGCCCCAAGCCCAACCTTAGTGTCCCTCACCAGAGAAACCTCCCCTGAATCCGTTCATCCCCACTGGATGGCACACATTTCTCTTATCCCTTATCTTCAACAGTAACCCAAACAAGCAGCTTACAGAGAGAACAGGAAAGCACAACAGAGAGAAAATATGAACCATGTGAACTTGCTATTGAAGAACTCATTTGTAGAATTTTAAAAATGTTTATTGCAATCTAGGTTGTGCTGGGAAGGCTTGTTTTTATTGCATATATTTTATTTCCCTTGATAAGATGAAGAGCTACCTTCTTGATCAATAGCAGTCCTTCTGGTTAAGGTAAATCTGCACTGTTATTGATAGGTAGTTACCGGATTTAGACCGAATGATGATGGAGGAACATTAATGTATTTCAAGTCAGCATAGTGGTTGACTTGGAGGACAAGTTGGAATTGATGGTAATCTCATGCATCTGCAGTTCTTGTCCTTTCTGGGGGTAAAGCTATGCTGTCAGGGCAATACAGCCAAATAGTGGCCGTGCATGTCATACCTGGTATGCACTGCAGTCACTCTGTGCTGATAGTGGAGGGAAGCACAAGTTAGGGAGGTTAATGGAGTGTCAACCAAGCAAACTGTTTTGTTCTGGTTGTAGTTGAGTTTCTTGAGGTTGCTTAAATTACACTTATGCAGGCAAATGGAGAGTATTTCAGCATCTGCTTGATTTGTGCATTGTCAAAAATGGAAATGCTTTGGTATGCCTGGAGGCAATTTAGTCACAGCTGGACACCCATCTTCTGGTCTGTTCCTGCAGCTACAATATGTTGTGTTCTTGGTCCAGTTGGGATTCTGTTCAATGGTAACCCACAGGATGTTGATGGTGGGATACCTGCCAATGTACTGCGTTGAATGCCAGGAGGAAATTTACTGGAGAAGGTCACTGTGAGAAAACCAGAGAACTGACCTTGCACTCACTCTGTACATTGTTTCATTACTTCAGATGTTAGTAATTCCAGAAATTCAAAGGAAGTAAAAAATACTTACACATTTATTTTTTGTTCTCTATTCCCACTCTATTCTCATCTGTCTTTGCATTTTTTTTGCCCATTTGGACATTAATTCATGATTGTATCTGACGTGTCCTGGGCTGAAGATCAATAGTTCTTCCATCAGAGTTGCTGAGGTAATGTCCTACTCACATGTAAAAGCATAGAAAAGAAGTGGGAGATAGCCACTCCACCTATCTTGCCTGGACCATCAATCAATCAGAATGTAGCCAGTGTTCTACAACAGTGCCACTTTACTGCACAAACTCCATATTCCTTGAATCGCTTCATATCAGAAATCAATTGATCTTGGTCTTGAATACACCCAGTGACTGAGTCTCCACAGATACCTTAGGTAGAGAACTTCACAGCCTTCTTGGTGAAGAATTTCTTCTCATCCCTGCTCTGAATGGCTGTCCCTTATTTTGAGACTGTGAACCTAGTTCTGGATATCTCAGCCCGAAGAAATATTAGCTCCACGTCTAATCTGTCACGTTATGTAAGAGTTTTGTCTTTTTCTATGTAATAATCTATTATTCCCTTGCAGAGAGAACTGGCCCATTCTACTTAATCCCCCACTCCCCCACCCCTCAGGATAACACACCCAGCGTTACAAGAGTTAATTTCATTAACCTTCAAGAAACATTGCTGTTTTCAGTGATACCATCCAAGTTACCTAAAACTTGCTGAACATTGGGAATCGTGGTAACATTCCTTAGGTTGGGAGATTAGACATACATATAAATAATATTTCAGATGCAGTTTAGCTAAAGCCCTTTATAATGTCATTAAGATGTCTTTACTATGGTTCTCAGATCCTTTTATGATAAAGTCCTCATAGTTTGCTACATCAGTTTGTTAGCTTTCAGTACTTTGTGTATAAGGACACCTTGGAATCACATTTTGTCATAAAAAAAAACTCTATTCTGCATCATCTCATGTTTACGCACATTATTTTCCATCTCCCACATCCATGCTCATTTATGGTTTGCTTCGTTTGCAAGGAGTTGTTTCTATCCTAAACCCATTCGTATATTCCTTGATATTTCCCCCCTCTTAGTAATACTGACAACATTGGATGTATAATGCTTGATCCCTTCATATACTGTGTATATATTCTGACAGAAAGAGATCCAATACTCATCTGGGGTCTCAACATGACCATACCCACTTAATCTAGCTCACTGCCTTCTCGCTGGTTAACTACACCTATATGCCAGTAGACGGAATCAAATACACTTCACTCTAATTTCACTTGGTAATTCCTTAGTAAGGTCCTTCTGGAAATCTAAATACATCACATGATCTATTCTATAGCTTTCAGCCTTAAAAAAAATACACTCCAACAGATCTGTCAAATGTAACTTCCCTTTTATAAATCCACATTGACTGCCCAATCCTATAATTTTTTGTGTGCACTGTCACCACTTCCTCCTTTTAGCCTCCAGGCTCCAATGCCTTGCAAAGGGTGTCATGCTTTTTGGCTGACAGGATATTTCAGCGTAAAAGTTTATGCAAAGTCTATACCTAAATGCAATAAGTGGCTAATGCTGTTCAATTAATGCTGGCCACAAAACCTAGTCCAAAGACGGTAGTTTATCACAATCTTCTAAGTGTTTCCTAATGATTCATCTGTAAAGATATAAGACAGAAGATTATGAGCAATTGACTTTCAATTTTGTCTTCCATTTATAGACATTGATATGTCCAGGGGAGCATTAAATAAAGTCTGTACCATTAGTCATTAGTGGACAAAAATTTATTGTGAGTACAGTTGCTAAGAAAATATCTTTGTAATTCTGCATTCTAAAATGAATTTCCTAATTGCACTAATTTGTTGAATACACTTTTTGGCATACTGACTCATGTCCCCAGTATTGTTACCTGGGTTACAGTACTGATCCTATGTAAACTAATTCTTCTTGAGCTCAAATACAAGACCACACCTCCCTAGGGTACTTAGCGACTGTCAGGATGGAGAATAATAATGGAGGAGGTTTGATGCTTCTTGAAGGCTTTGGAATAGAAAATCTGCTCATCGTAGCCCACAAAACATGGATCATGGAATGGTTAATGGAAAGGACCATGTGGAGAACAACATTCCAGTTCTGTCATTCTTTTACCACTGGGAAACTATAAAAGGATTTGCAAATTTTGCACTCACCCTTGCTTAACCTCCCACCTCCCTAAATAATACACCCTGAACCCCATATTCTGTCTTCATGAAAATGGCAGTGGCTCTGTATGTGCATTCGATTGGGAGTCTCATCTGTAACCTTGAAACCTACCATTGATGATCCCATGGAGGTCATGGGGTAATTAGCTGCTTAATATGAGGGCAAAGATCTAGTCATGTTAGGTTTCACTTTGTGGCGTTATGTATTTCAGATGTTAAAAGAATAAGCCAATTGACTTTGGTTGGGGATGAACTGATCACTCTTATCCCCCTTGATTGAATAAAAGAAACTAATTTAAAAACAGAGTGTCAGGGTAGACTTTATGAATTCCATTGAACTTTGTCCCATGAGCCCTGGAGGTGTCTGTGTTTAACACATATTTGCATTTGACTTACATGGCTGTATAACAAAGCATGGATCTGTAAAATTGACTGAGGTAACTCTCTTAAATATTGAAGAAAATTTGAGAAGTGTTTAATTATACAGATCCTTACAACTGCTCCTTCTCCTTCTTCTCTAGATCCCTGCAAACCTCCACATCATGGATCAAGAGAACGATCACTCGGACTAGCTTTGATCTTCAACATGTGTGGAGATCTCCTAATGTTTTATTCCCTCAGACTACCCTAGATTTTTTCTTTAAACATTTTACCTCTTCCAAATCATTATATAGTTTCAAGTGAGGCAGAGGGTGGAGAGAGCTGATAAGGAATCATGATGAAGCCGCCTTATTGCATGCAGCAAACATAGGTTGGATAATCACTGTGAAATGCCTGTGTTTAGTCCCCGGCAGTGACCTCAAGCTTCCAGTTACCTGCCACTTTAATTTCCAATCCCACTCCCTCTTGTCCCTCTCTGTCTGTGTGGCCTGCTACACTATTAAAATGGGGGCCATTGCAAGCTTGGTTCCATTTATCGACACTGTAGCCTCAGTACTGAACTTTTCAACCTGAGCTACACTTTGTCCTTCTGCCTGTCTGTATTAGAACTGGCTACTTGCATTTGTCATCATTTTCTTTTACCTTTTGTGAAACCTGACCCACTTGACATGTTCTATGGTCTTGCTTTTAGCAACACATTACACTGACAAAGAAACATATTCTGATTCTAAAAGTTACATCACAGTTTCATCCCATCAGCTTAATTTTCCTCCCCCACGACATATTCACTCTTTCCCAGCCTGACGATAGGTCTCAGATGTACAGCATTAACTGTTTCTCTGTCCACAGCTGTTGCCTGACATATTTAGTTTTCTCGTCATTTTCAATTTTATTCAAGATTTTCATAATCTTCATTGATTCACCATTGTCTGCAAAAAAATCATCTAGTTTCTATTGAAAAGGTATTATCTTAGAAAGTGCAGTGTGGAAAGCTATCCTAGAATAGATCGATTGTAAAATAGATATATTAGAATAGGTACGACCCCAGTGGTAAAAATGCTTTTGCATGGCCTGACAGCAAGTTTCATAGACGAATTCACATCTGTGTTGAAGCACACAAAGTAGATGTTATTTGGTAGGTCTTTAGTGTCATATTTCAGGGGTTCTTTAGTTTCAATCTGCTTCTAAATCATGTAGCGTTCTTATTTTCCAGATTTCTCTCAAGACTCATCAGCTTAGGCAGAGGCATGGTCTTAGAAGCAGCAGTTCCCTTCCTTGCTCAAGTAGAAATGGGACCAATGAACTCAGAAGAACATGCAATGATGACTGCAATGACTATAGAAAACATCCTGTCTGGATTAATAACGACCGTGTATGGTAACTGCACCATAACTGCTCTGCACACGACTGCAAGAAATTTCTGATCCACTTCAGTACATCACAGAAACGAGCCTCCCCCTCCATGAAATCTGTCTATACTTCCCACTGCCTCGGTAAAGCAGCCAGCATTATTAGAGACCCCCTCTCACCCGGACAGTCTCTCTTCTCCCTTTTCCCATCAGGCAGAACAGCAATAAACAAATTCCAATTCCATCTTATCTATGTCTTCCTGCGCAGTGGACCACACTCAGGGATAAGAGCATTGGATAAGTTTGTCCTCTGTACTCCAAAGTGCAAGAGCCAATTTTGTGCCTGCATATTTAAGTGCAATTCCTGAGCTGTGAGACCATTACCAATCAAAGCCAATGAATGGAATGTATCCAACACATTTGAGCCCCTCTGCAGGTAGCTAAACCTACTAGATCTATTTTGTGAAGAGCTACAGGACCAAAAAGGAATTATTCAGCCCATGACACCTATGCTCTGCTTTGTTTGAGATCCAGGCTTCCCCTAACACTGCACATCAGTCCTTCTCAAATCAGTCCCCCTTCAAAGCTCTTGTTCTGCCATCCTTTCAGCAAAACACTCCCGATCAATGTAATCAATGCCATTGATCAGAATCGTTGCTCAGTATTATTTATTATTATTATTATTTGTTTCTTTTATGTATTTGCACAGTTTGCCAGCTTTTGTACATTGGTTGTTTGTCAGTGTTTGTGTGTAGTTTTTCACTGATTCTCTTGTACTTCTTTCTTCTACTCTGAATGCCTGCAAGAAAATAAATCTTAGAGGAGTATTTGGTGATGTATATTTTCTTAGATAGTAAATTTACTTTGAAACTTTGAAAAGTATTTCCCTCTGATAATTTTTTGCCAATTATTTTAAGTCTATATATTTGATGATCACTTCATTTGCTGGTTGAAGGTTTCTTCCTCACTGCTCTGTAAAAATGGCTTAAAACTTTAAAAGTCTCTGTTTGGTTTTCACTTAAGCTTCTCGACCATAAATTGAGCAATCCCACGTTCTCTAATCTCTCTACATAATTGAAACCCTCCACTGGAAATGTTAAGCTCAATATTGTGACATTTTACTTCTCATGTTATCTTAATGAGTACTCTTGAAATGTGGGATAAGGTGGCTTAAAGTACCCTCTGCCTCAGTTCTTTCCCAATACGGCAGGCACGCATTGATAGACTGTAATCTAGTTGCTGTAACTCCATCATCTAACAACAAGGGAAAAATCACTATTTTCAGACCAGTAAGTTAAGCAGGATCTGTTGGGAGCTGGGTTCCAGCAAGTAATAATCGTTATTCACATTCACAAAATTATTTGTAATCAGAATTCATTGTTAACAGATTTGACAGTGCCAAGTCAAGTCATTGTTAAAATCTATTACTGGACCAGTTAAATATCCGGCTGGAAACTAAATAATATTTTCAGACATCCACGACTCTCTGTGAGGTTTTATATGTAATAAACTCCATGAAAGTCAACTATGACTAGCTCCCACGAGTTTGTTATGGGCAACTTTAGAAGAGTTATTACAGTTCTTCATATAGACCTGGAGAATTTAGGGGAATTTTAACATGGCAGACAGCACCATAAAACTATATAACATAGGAGCAGAGTTGGGCCATTTGGCCCAATGAGTATGGTTTACCACTCCATCATAGCTGATTTAATATCCATCTCAACACCCTTCTCTCCTGCCTTCTCCTGTAGCCTTTGATACCCTGACTATTCAAGAACCTATCAACCTCTGCTTTATATATACACTCAATGACTTGGCCTCCACAGCTGTCCGTGGCAAAGAATTCCACAGATTCACCTCCCTCTTGGCTAAAGAAATTCCCCCTCAGCTTTGTTCTAAATGGATGTCCCTCAATTCTAAGGCTGTGTCTTCTGGTACTAGACTCATCCACTATAGGAAACACCCTCTTCATATCAACACTTTCTGGGCCTTTCAATATTTGATTGGTTTCTTTTTTTTTTGGCGTGTGCCTGCGTGCATGTGCATGTGTGTCTGTGTGTACCTGCAAGTGCGTGCGTGCGTCCGTGATGATGTCTTTTTCATGGCTTTTACAAGGCGCGGAGTTAGAGAGAGACTGTGTGGCGCGCCACTCCTCACACAGACAATTTTGCAGTGTTTTTCCTTTTATTTTACGAGGTCGAGTTGCGATCTCGACACTCAACCCGGCATGGATGGAAAGCTTACTTGGGAGCAGACCTGACTGGTTTCGAACCCGGGAACCTTCGCTCCCGGGTCCGGCGCTGATGTCATTGCGCCACCAGCCAGCCCAATATTTGATTGGTTTCAATGTGATTCCATTCTTCTAAACTCCAGTGGGTACAGGCCCAGAGCCATCAAACGCTCCTCAAATATGAACCCTTTCATTCCCAAAATCATTTTTGTGAACATCCGCTAGACCCTCTCCAATGCCCGCACACCTTTTCTCGGCTAATGAACTGAAAACTGCTCACAATACTCCACCTGCTTTCTGCCTTATAAAGCCTCAGCAATACATCCTTGCTCATATATTCTTGTCCTCTCAAAGTGAATGCTAACATTTCATTTGCCTTCCTTACAGCTAGCTCAAATTGCAAGTTGACCTTTAGGGAATCTTGCACAAGGACTCCCAAATCCCTTTGCAATTTTGTTTTTTGAATTTTCTCCCCATTTAAAAATAGTCTACACCTTTACCTCTTCTACCAAAGTGCATGACCATACACTTCCCTACACTATATTTCATCTGCCAAATCGTTGCCCATTCTCACAATCTGTCAGTCCTTCTGCAGACTCCCTACTTCCACAACACTATCTGCCCCTCCATATCATCTGCAAACTTGACCACAAAGCCACCAATTCTGTCATCCAAATCATTGATATATAATGTTAAAAGAACACAACTAGTCACCAGCAACCAACCAAAAAAGGTCCCCTTTATTCCCACTCTTTGTCTTCTGCCACTCTGCCAATCTTCTATCTGTCTAGTATCTTTTTTTTATAATACCATGGGCTCTTATCTTGTGAAACAGCCTCATGTGCGGCAGCTTGTCAAAGGCCTTCTGAAAATATAAGTAAACCACACCCACTGGCTCTCCTTTACCTCTCCTACTTGCTGCTACCTCAAAGAATTCCAAGATTTTCCCTTAAGGAAACCATGCAGACTATGGTCTAATTTATGAAGAGTCTCCAAGTGCCCCGAAACTTCAGACTTAATAATGGATTCCAACATCTTCCCAACCACTGAAGTCAGGCTAACTGGTCTATAATTTCCTTTCTTCTGCCTCTCTCCCTTTTTAAAGTGTGGAGTGACATTTATCATTTTCCAGTTTTCCTGAACCATTCCAGAATCAATTGATTCTTGAACAATCATTACTAATGCCAATCTTTTCAGCGACCTCTTTCAGAACCCCAGGGTATGGTCCATCTGGTCCTTGTGACTTATCTTCCTTCAGACCTTTTAGTTTCCAAGCACCTTCTCCTTAACAATAGCAACTACACTGCACTGACTTCTGCCCTGACACTCTTGAATTTCTGGCATGCTGTTAGTGTCTTCCAGTGAAGAGTGACACAAACTTCTTTGATAAGCATTTCTTTGTTCTCCATTACTACCTCTCCAACTTCATTTCCCAATAGTTTGATGCTCTTAACATTTTATTACTCTTTATGTATCTGAAAAAAAAATTCGAGATCCTCTTTTATGTTATTTGCTAGATTACCTTCATATTTAATCTTTTCTTAGTTTTTAAATGCTTCCAATCCTCTAACTTTCTACTAATTTTTGTTATATGCCCTTTCTTTAACCTTTATTCTGTTTTTGACTCCCCTTTTCAGCCATAGTTGCCTCATCCTCCTTTTAGAAAACCTCTTTGTCTTTCTGCTGTATCTATCCTGTGCTTTCCAAATTCCCCTCCAACACTCCAGCTATTGCCGTTCTGCCTTTATCCCTGAAAATGTCACCTTCCAAACAACTTTGGCCAGCTTCTCTCTCATGCCTCGGTAATTCCCTTTACTCCACTGTAATACTGAGGCATCTGACTTTATCTTCTCCCTCTCAGACTACAGGGTGAATGATATCATACTATGATCACTGCCTCCTAGGGGTCCCGTTACCTTAAGCCATCCTTTTTACCTACCGTGGGAGTTCTCTGGGGTCATTCTGGTAGCAGTTTACATTTCACCTCAGGCCAATATCAAGCAGGCTTTAGATGATCTGAGTAATGGGATCAACATGCACGAAACAGCACACCCCAACGCCTTCATCATCATTTTGGGAGATTTTAACAAGGCCAATCAGAAAAAAATCTTTGAGCAACTACCATTAACAGATCACTTGCAATACCAGAGGAAACAACACACTGGATTATTGCTACATCACCATCAAGAATACCTACAGTGCTATTTCACGCCCTCACTTCAGGAAGTCTTATCACCTAGCTGTACTTCTACTCCCTGAGTATAGGCAAAGACTGAGGACTGCAGCACCAGCAGTGAGGACCAAGAAGGTTTTGACAAGGGAAGCACAGGAGCACCTACAGGAGTGCTTTGAATCAGTGGACTGGACTGTATTCAGGGATTTATCTTTGAATCTGGATGAGTATGCTGCAGTTGTTACCGACTTCATTAAAACCTGTGTGGATGAGAGTGTGCCTACAAAGACTTACTGTACATTCCCAAACCAAAAGCCATGGATGAACCAAGGACGTCATCTGCCAAGGCTAGATCTGTGGCATTCAAGTATAGCAACCCAGGCCTGTACCAGAAAACCAGGTATGATTTGCGGAGGGCTCTCTCAAGGGCGAAGAGACAATTTTGAATGAGGTTGGAGGTGATATCAGATGCACAGCAACTCTGACAGGGACTGCAAGACATTACTTCCTACAAAGCGAAACCCAATATCATGAATGGCATCAATGTTTCACTACCAGATGAACTCAACACCTTCTATGCACACTTTGAAATGGAGAACACAACTACAGCTGTGAAGATCCCTGTTGCACCTGATGACCCTGTGACCTCTGTCTCAGAGACTGATATTAGACTCTCTTTAAAGAAAGTGAACCCTCTTAAGGTGAAAGGTCCCGATGGAGTACCTGGTAAGGCTTTGAAAACCTGTGCCAACCAACTAGTGGGAGTATTCAAGGACAATTTCAATCTCTCACTGCTACAGGCAGAAGTTCCCACTTACTTCAATAAGGCAACAATTATACCAGTGCCTAAGAAGAATAATGTGGGCTGCATTAACGACTATTGCTTGGTGGCACTCACATCGACAGTGATGAAATGCTTTGAGAGGTTGGTTATGACTAAACTGAACTCCTGCCTCAGCAAGGACCTGGACCATTGCAATCTGCTTTTTGCCACAATAGGTCAACGACAGACACAATCTCAATGGCTCTCCACACGGCTTTAGACCACCTAGCCAACACAAACATTAACGTCAGGATGCTGTTCATTGATTTAGTACCATCATTCCAACAATCCTGATTGAGAAGTTGCAGAACCTGGGCCTCTGTACCTCCCTCTGCAATTGGATCCTCAGCTTCCTAACCGGAAGACCACAGTCTGTGTGGATTGGTGATAACATATCCCCCTCGCTGACAACCAACACTGGCGCACCTCAGGGGTGTGTGCTTGGCGCACCTCAGGGGTGTGTGCTTAGCCCACTGCACTACTCTCTGTATACACATGACTGTGTGGCTAGGCATGGCTCAGATACCATCTATAAATTTGCTGATTATACAACCATTGTTGGTAGAATCTCAGGTGGTGATGAGAGGATGTACAGGAGTGAGATATGCCAACTAGTGGAATGGTGCTGCAGCAACAACCTGGCACTCAACGTCATTTAGACGAAAGAGCTGATTGTGGACTTCAGGAAGGGTAAAATGAAGGAAGACTTACCAATCGTCACAGAGGGATCAGAAGTGGAGAGAGTGAGCAGTTTCAAGATCTTGACGAACTAACCTGGACCTAACATATCGATGTAGTTATAAAGAAGGAAAGCCAGCAGCTATACTTCATTAGGAGTTTGAAGAGATTTGGCATGTCAACAAATACACTCAAAAACTTCTATAGATGTACTGTGGAGAGCATTCTGACAGGCTGCATCATTGTCTGGTATGGGGGTGGTGGGGGCTACTGCACAGGACCGACAGAAGCTGCAGTGGGTTGTAAATCTAGTCAGCTCCATCTTGGACACTAGC
Source organism: Mobula hypostoma (assembly GCF_963921235.1). Lineage (NCBI taxonomy): Eukaryota > Metazoa > Chordata > Chondrichthyes > Myliobatiformes > Myliobatidae > Mobula > Mobula hypostoma. The sequence continues at coordinate 11,253,597 of NC_086120.1, forward strand.
CTACAGTACCCAGGACATCTTTAGGGAGCGGTGTCTCAGAAAGGCATTGTCCATTATTAAGGGCCTCCAGCACCCAGGGCATGCCCTTTTCTCACTGTTACCATCAGGCAGGAGGTACAGAAGCCTGAAGGCACACACTTAGCGATTCAGGAACAGCTTCTTCCCCTCTGCCATCTGATTCCTAAATGGATATTGAAGCTTCGGACACTGCCTCACTTTCTTTTAATATACAGTATTTCTGTTTTTGCACATTTAAAAAAATCTATTCAATATACATAATTGATTTATTTGTTGATTTATTATTATTATGTTTAATTTTATTTATTATTATTATTATTATTATTTTCTCTCTGCTAGATTATGTATTGCATTGAACTGCTGGTGCTAAGTTCACAAATTTCACATCGCATGCCGGTGATAATAAACCTGATTCTGTAGATGTAGGAACAGAATGAGGCCATCCAGCTCATCAACTCTGCTTTGGCCTGCCTAATGTTTTTTCAACCGTTCTCCCTCCTCCTGATAATACTTAATGCCCTTACCAGTCTCTGCCTTAAATATACCTAATGTCTTAGCCTCCATACAGTGCACTGTGACGAGTTCCACAGATTCACCATCCCATGGTTGAAGAAATTCTTTCTCTTGTCAGTTTTAAGTTGATATCCCTTTATTCGAAGGCTGCGCAAAAATTACAAATCAAGAACATTACTTTACCTTGAAACGGCATGAAGCAATGTTGGGTCCATGTCAGCAATCCCATTGGTCCCATTCTCTCTCCCAATATTCCTCCTACAACACACTTTGCCTTACAATCCCCACTCCTCTTTTAATTCTCATGCACCAATGGGTGGTTCATGGTGGCCAATTAACTTGGCTGCTTATAGTTGGGATGAAACTGAAGGGCCAAAAGGAAGTCCAAGCTGTCCAGGGGGAATGTGTAAGCAGCTCTGAAGGTCAGCATTGAACTTGTATCACTGGAGCTATGAAGTAGCAGCAGCAGCACAAAATACTGCACCAGAATTGCTGTCCCTTGGAGCCAATTGGAATCGGAGTACAAGCACAAAACAACCATCAGAACCTACTTGAGTCCTTTTACTCCTCTTGCATCCCCATTAACTCCTCCCTGCATCTTATTCACCTGCTGCCCAGCTATCTAGTGGCAATTTACAGTGGTCAGTTAGCTACCAGCCTGCATACGCCTGGGATTTGGGACACTTGGAGGAAACGCACACAGTGAGAATGTGCAAACTCCACACAGACAGTAATGGAGATCAGGACTGAGTGAATCTGGAACTCTGAGACAATGCCGTGTCATTGTGTTACCTGCTGTACTTCCTGCAGCTGGGTATCTCAGTTACAGCATGGGGGGGGGGTGGCATTCTGAGCCTTTATTTGTAGGGCAAAGTGGTGAAGGAGGCTTCTGGAATGCTGGCCTTCATCAGTCAATGCACCAATTATTGAAGCTTGGATGTTATATTGCAGAGGTACAAGATATTGATGAGGTGGCTTTTGGAGTATTATGATCAGGTTTGATCACTCTGCTACAGCAAAGATTCACTTAAGTTGGAGGGTGCAGAAGATATTGCGAGGATGTTACCAAAACTTGAAGGCCCTTATTATAGGGAGCGGTTGGGCAGATGTAGATATTTTCCCTTGGAGCATAGGAGACTGCAAGGTAATTTATCCTGGTGTATTAAATTATGAAAGGTATAGATAAGTTGCAGGCACAAAGATTTTTTCGTAGGGTTGTGGAATCAAGAATCAGAGGATATAGGTTTTAAGGTGAGAGGGAGAAAGATTTAATAGAAACATGAAGGGCAACTCCTGCCAAATCCTTGTTTCGATTCAATCTAGTGACAACGGACCTTTGCTTAACAGGTGTGTCTGTTAAGAGCTGGCACTGGTAGAGGCACTTAATTGGGATATCATCTCAGCATGAGTTTAGGAGCTCTTCCACAGCAGTTGTTTGGACTTAGAGACATAATAAAAATTACTTCAGGCTGTGGCCCAGGGAGCACTGAGGACAGTTTTCACTCTGAAAATAAAAGGTCTGTCAGCTGTCAGGGCGAGGTTGACAGCAGGTGATAGCACACTTATTTCAATGGGCTCTGCTTGTCCATCTGTCCATTTCCTAACAGATTTCCATGTCTGAATATTAAATTATTTTTTTCGGCAAGGGAGATGGTCCCAATAGAGATCCTTTGCATTCACAGGGATTTAGCAATGTGTTCCAGGGAAAACTGTCTAACATTGGTCACCTTTTGATCTCTTGTTCATTCATGTTCTCTGCATTTCTCTTAATACCCTGCCCCATTTTTACATTAAGCAGATGGAAAGGCAGAGGCTGCATAAGCTTTTTGTGGGGAGAGTCCGATTGACAATTCAAATAACATCTGCAGGACACCCACTTGAAACTTACTTTAACCATGCAAGACCAGATAATGATATTTTTAGTCAGATACGTGAAGACACAAACTCTGAGGTTATTAGTATATTTGCTTCTGTTTAGACTGCTGCCAAGCAACAAACCAATAACGGTTTCTTATTTAAGATAAAGTGAACTATGATTGGTGCTTTTATGCGTTCAAGAACATAATTTACTAAAAATCATTTTTATATCACTTACCAACCTGCAGGCTGGATAAAAGACTAGGTTTTGATTCTACTTCCATTTTTATCACAGATTTTAAAATATTTCCTGCATTACAAATTACTCTTCTTTGAATATATACTATTAGGTTGGAGTTATTTATTTCCATTTAAAAAAAATCTTCGTTTGGTTTTCTTGCTCTGCCTCTTCTCCAATTTTTGTTTTTCTCTTGTTTACTCAGTACTCAATAATCATTCAAATCTTTATTTGAGATAAGGTTAACAATTTTCTATAGAGGCCTTTTCCATATATTTGCAGTTTTAAACTGAAGGAAAAATATGGACATTTTCCAGTTTCTGTGGAAAATTCCCAATGAAAATGTCACTTAAAAAAATTCTTATGGCTAAGTTTGCGTATAATTATCACATTGCAGGATATAAATACAAGCATGGTTTTTAGTTATTTTCCAAAACAGAGGAAAATATGTAAGGTATTGTGAGTTATTTTTCTGTTTGTCCAATAGATTGGTGAAGGTGAATATGCATGTATGTTCTGAAAGGAATAGTACTTTGTGTGCCAACTTTCTTCATCAAGGACACTATTTTCTTTCTTTCTTTCAGTCATGGAGGTATGAGAGATATACAGCATGGAAGCAGGACCTTTGGTCCGCTGACACCCTCAATCACCCATTTACAATATTCCTCCACTAATCCCATTTTCTTCTCCCCATATTCCCATGGAGTCTACTCATTTGTGTGCCGGTAGTGCTTCCTAATAGCTTAATGTCCTACCAAACATATATCTTTGGGATGTGGGAAGAGACTAATGAAACAGACATGGTCACAGGGAGAAGATGCCAGTTCTACTCAGACACTGCCAGAAGATGCGTTTGAAACTGAGTTGCTGGTGTTGTGAACAAGCAACAATAACTGCTGTACCACTGTGCCTTTCCTAACTGTCTGAACATAAACAAAGATTCATCATCTTCAAGAGTTTCAAAGTCATGCTGTTTCAGTTTACTTGACTTGCCAGACACATAATCTCCTCACAAGCTCTATAGGTGTTTCTGGTTGAATGACAATTAAACTGAACTTGAAGTCCTGATCCTGTCAAGTATTCGGTGACCTTACAGAAGTAACAGACTGCAGATGCCGGAATTAAAAACAAGACAAAATAAGATCTGGAAACTTTCTACAGGTAAAGCAGAATCTGTGGAAAGAGAAGTAGAATTAATGACTCAGATTGAGAGCTTTTCAGTGAAATGTCATTGAAGGGCAGTTATTTTGTTTTACAATGTTTCCTGGGCTGATTTTATTTGCAGCATTTTCTGTTTTAACTGCAAATAACTTTTCTTAACGGTAAATAATGAATTCACAGACAAGCTGGGAGAGCAGATAGAACCTGTTAAGTATTATGCGGCAGTTGGAATTTAATATAGGACAAACTGGAATGAACTTCCCTCTAGTAGGATCATCTACTCCCCAGCAACACTGGTGATTCCAGGATTTTCCAGAAAGAAACATCTTACAGTTAGGGCTGTCCACTAGGGAACTGGAAATGATACAGGAAAGATCCTATAGAACAAATCCAGGATAGTTGAATAAGGCTAGCCAAAATGACCCACCTGACAGATGTACATAACCCTCTTCGGATTTTGCCCCATTGTTTAAGAACTGCTGTTCTGGAATCTTTTTGAAGTCAAGTTGTAGTGTGCTTATGCTAAGTAGCTTCTTCCAATTCCACTTTCAATCTATGAGCCCGCCTTTCCCCATGAAGTTGGCTTCTCTGTGTACTTCTCCGATCAGGAACTTCACTTTGTGACTCTTACACAGGTTGCATTTGGCATCACGTTTTAGTCTCTCAGCTCCAGTACTGCCAACATCTTTCCAATTTTCCTTCATGTGGCTGTGACCTTTCCATTTGTAGTTGAAGTCTTTCACTGGTCTAAGTTGGAAAATGGATGATCTCTATTACTTTGCTTTCAGCCTTCTTCTGATTGGCCCGATACATCTGGGCCAAATTTGCTCACGTAATCTGAGCTAAGTATCTGAAGTTCCATTTTAGCCCTTGTGCTTAGTCCAGACACAGCATATAAACTGATTAAACAGCAGCCAATCTCTTTAATGTTTAGAAGCCATCTCTATTATAGCAGTAATTTCACATGCACACTCAAATATTAATTCTTGCATATTTAATAACTTAGATTGAATTTGCTTGCCTGTTAAATCACACACAAATTGTCCTATAGCATGCAGTTTAGGAAGGCTCCCAAATGACACTGTTGAGACAAATCATCAACATCACAATATACTCACTAATGGTCTTGCCCGATCTTTGTTTTTAGTTCTTGAATGAGTAATATCCTGTACCCTCTTAAAGTGCTTGTTTGAAATGACTCTGCAACCTCTCCACCACTTTATCAGATACCTTGTACCTCTTTTCTCTCATGTGCCACAAAGAGGTACAAAGCCCTAAATACACCCAATTCTACCCCTGTTAGTAATATTGCTTCTGTGCTCTCCTGTATGTTTTCACCTGCAGCTGACACCGTTTCACATTTCCTTTTTTTGATCTGATAAACATCTCTGTCCAATTCCATTGCATACTGAAGTTCCTGAGTTCCCAAGAGTCATGCTGTCTGGAACTTAGCACCTGGTAGGATCACCCATGGTGGCTCCCACTATTGAGTGTGTGCTGCTAGCTTTAACTTCAAAGTTCAGAGTAAATTTATTATCAAAGTGCATACTGTATATGTTACCATATACAACCCTGCGATTCATTTTCTTACGGGAATTCGCAGTAAATACCAGAAATACTATAGAATCAATGTGCAAGGCAACAAACTGTGCAAATACAAAATGAAAAAAATATGATAATAATAATAATAAATAATTAGGCAGTAAATATCAAGAACATGAGATGAAAAGTAATCAAAAGTGAGTCCATAGGTTGTGAGATGGGGTGAGTGAAGTTGTGTGAAGTTATCCTCTCTGAACTTCTCTCAGAGGGTGGTGAATCACTGTAATTTTCTGCCCCTGTGGAGGCCAGATCATCAGAAATGTTTAGGATGGAGACAGATAAACATTTGAAAACTTGAGGAATTAAGGGTTAGATGCCTATATAGACGAAGCATGATAACATTGTATATAGCAAAGCAGGCTATAGAGGCCAAGTGACCTACTCCTTCTGTTCTCATGTTCAACAACTACAGGGCTTAAGCTGTTGATCACTCTTTATTTCTTCTGTGTTCATGTCTAAATTGAAGACAGCATTTTGAAATTACAGTGACCACTGGGGAATTGTCAGACTCATTCTAACAGCATTAGTAAACAATCCCTCGATATATTCAATCTTTCAAAGATCTGGTTGCTTCGGGCAGCTTCAGTTCTTTTCATTTCCAACCTCGTTGCTAGTATAATGCATAAACCTGTGAGTTTTTTGCCTTGAGTGCACTAAAATGCAGAATATACAGATTAACATGCAGAAAGTAGAGAGAACATTAAAAACTGTGTCCACCGGTCTATGTTCTTTTCAGATCATACCCTCAGCAATAATCCTGCAATTAAACATGCCATGTAGTGATGGAACACAAACTGCAATAGCACAGATTTCAACTGGGAAAGGGGACAAGGATAAGGGAAGTACTATGTCAAAACCAGTACAAGGTTAGGTCATTCTAACCTCCAAATTTTGAGTGAAGTTCCAAGTGGGAACAAAGTTCAAAGTAAATTATTATTGAATTACCTGTACACACAATGGTCACTTTATTAGATGCACCTGTACACCTGCTCATTAATGCAAATATCTAACCAGCCAATCATGTGGCAGCAACTCAATGCATAAAAACATGCCGACATGGTCAAGAGGTTCAGTTGTTGTTCAGACTAAAGATCAGATTGGGGAATAAACGTGAACTAAATGACTTTGACCATGGAATGATGGTTGATGCCAGGCAGGGTGATTTGAGTATCTCAGAAGCTGCTGATCTGGGATTTTCGCACATATCAGTATCTAGAGTTTATAGAGAATGGTGTGAAAAACAAAAAAAAATACAGACAGCGGCATTCCTGTGGGCAGAAACACCTTGTTAGTGAGAGAGGACAGAAGAGAATGGTCAGACTTGGTCAAGCTGACAGGAAGACAACAGTAACTCAAATAACCATGCATTACAACACTGAAGAGCATCTCTGAATGCACAACACATTGAATCTTGAAGTGAGCGGGCTACAGCAGCAGGAGAACAAAAGCGTGCACTCAGTGGGCTCATCATTAGGTACAGGAAGTAACTAATAAAGAGGCTACTGAGTTTATGTTACCATATATGTATGTCAATAACTACATTGCGATTTAGTATCTTGCCAGAATTTTGCAGGAAGATAAAGAAATGTAATTGAATTTATGAAAAATTATATATAAACAGATGAAGGCTGACAAACAACCAATATGCAAAAGAAGTCAAAGTGGGTCAATAAAAAAAAAGGTAATATTGAGAATGAGTTGTAAAGAGTCCTTGAAAGAGAGTCTGTAGGTCATAAAAACAGTTCAGTGTAGTGCTGATTGAAGTTATGCATATTGGTACAGGAATCTGATAATTGTCGGGTAATAACTGTTCCTGAATCTAGAGGTGTGGAATGTAAGGGTCCTGTACCTGCTTCCTGATGGCAGTAGAGAGAAGAGGGCAGGGCTTGGATTGTGGGAGATTTCATGATAGACACTGCTTCGTTGTGCCAGCTCTCCGTGCAAATGTGCTCATTGATGGGGAAGGCTTTGCCTGTGATGGACTGGGCTGTATCCACCATTTCTGTAGCCTTTTCCATTTTTGAGCAATGGTGTTTCCACACCATACCAAGTGAGAACAGACTCCTTTGTGCACCTATAGAGGTTTGTCAAAGTTTTTGGTGACATGCCAGATCTATGCAAACCTCTATGCAAATAGAGGCACTGTTGTGTCTTCTTTCTGAGGAGACTTATGTGCTGGTCGCAGGACAGTCCTCTAATACGTTAATGCCAAGGAATTCAAAGCTACTGACCTTCTCATTCCATTCCCCTAATGATGATTGGCTAATGGATTTTGACTTCTTCCTGCTTCTCTTTGGTTTCTAGTCTTGATGTTCCTGTAGCTGCTACCTGATGGTGGAATGTCAAAGAGATTGTGGGATGGGTGGTATGCATCCTTGATAATTCTGTGGGTCCTTTGTCTACAACACTGCTGGTAAATGTCACTAAAGGTTCAAGGGGGAGTCTCCAGATCAAGAGATATCCAATCAACAGTGGAGCCGGTGGAAGAGGACAAAACATCACAATGACAATGAGGGCAAAGGAAGGCTGCAGCAGTGAGGTGTCCTCTGTCATCTTGCATGCTGTGACACTGGATCCTGACCCTGATCTGTCAAGCACTGTGTGGTGGCTGCCCATGCACCAGCCACTTCACATTAAACAGAGTCGATCTCCATTATGGGAATAACCCCTTGGGAGACCATCATACTCACCCTGAGTGACCACACTACTCTTTCCCGTCTAGTGTACAGAGTGTACAGAAAAAGGGAAAGGAATATTTGACATCAAGATTATTCCTAAGTTCTTCACCTTAGGTTAGCATAGGATGTGGAAGCATTAGAGAGGGTGCAGAGGAGGTTTACCTGGATGCGGTCTGGATTAGAAAACATGTCTTATGAGTAAAGGTTGAGCGAGCTAGGACTTTTCTCTTTGGAGTCAAGGATGAGAGGCGGCTTGATAGAGGTGCATATATAAGATTATGAGAGGCATTGATAGAGTGGAGAGTCTGACAAGGATGTCAATGAAGGACCAAGTGTAGGAGAGACACAGACATGGAAAGAGCAATTCACTGAATTTTAATGAGAACTGTACAAAACAAAGGAAAACAATAAACGGTAGGTCACAGGGTCGCTATCTAAAATCTCAATCTAACTAAAAAACTAACGTTGTGGAACAAAAGCAGTAATCTCCAACTAAATTAATACCACTCATTCACCAGTCTAACTAAATCACTGATCTTTTTCCTGGATCGTGTACTCAGTGCTGTGCTTTGATCAATAATGACAAGACTGAAACGAAAGGAAGAGCGTTAAATACAATTACAAAGACACCCTAATAGGCTGGAATGTGTGCATTCTCACATGTGTGAATGCGGCCTTTCAGATGCCTGCCTGTGAGAGCACCCAGACTCCGCAGCGGTCTCCGCAGTTGTGACAGACCCAGTACCTTTTTCCTGGGCATTTATGGCCAGTACCAGAAGATATCTGCTTAAGGTGAGTGGAGGAAAGAGAGTGTTAGGTGCCTGAAAGGAAAATGGAAGGTTATGGGCAAGGTAGGAGGAAAGGAGAGAGTAGAGATGCCTGGAATACACTGCTAGGGATGGTGGTAGTGACATTTAAAAGACTCTTAGTTCAGCACATGGATGTAAAAAATAATAGAGGGTCATGAGCTGAGTAAGAGGGAAGGATTAGATTGAATGTCGAGTAGGTTTACATAGGTTGGCATAACATGATGGGCCGAAGGGCCTCTACTTTGTGGCCCTCAAGCACCCAGGGCATGCCCTTTTCTCACTGTTACCATCAGGTAGAAGGTACAGAAGCCTGAAGGCACACACCTAGCAATTCAGGAACAGCTTCTTCCCCTCTGCCATCCCATTCCTAAATGGACATTGAAGCTTTGAACACGACCTCACGTTTTTTTTAATATACAGTATTTCTGTTTTTCCACTTTAAAAAATCTATTCAATATATGTAATTGATTTACTTGTTTATTTATTATGATTATTTTTCTCTCTGCTAGATCATGTATTGCATTGAACTGCTGCTGCTAAGTTAACAAATTTCACGTCACATGCTGGTGATAATAAATCTGATTCTCATTCTGGTCCTGATTCTGTGCTGTATATAGAGGATCCTCTAGAAATGCAGTGAATCACGTTTTAGTGTGGCTGAGAGAGAAGCAAATGGCCTGGACACTAAGGCAACCTCCAGTGCATTCTCTAGTGTAGTGGAATGATGTACTGGAGTGTTCCACCGTCAGGTTTCTGCCCTCGCAGCTGGAATAAATCATGGGACTGAGGAAGAGTGGGGAAATTCTCCCTGGTCCCAGTCCGATTCTACTGCCTTTGCAGCACATTGTGTACAAAGCTAGACAGGGAGTTAAACACCTCAGAAATCACCTGAGACAAAAGCTTTCTTTTGGGTTTTTAATGAGAAAACTTAGTGAAACTGCAGAAAGTTTAGTAAAACACATAATAGATTTAATACAGGATTGTCGTGCACCTGAATGTATTAATATTATCGATATTCTCATGAACAACTTTAAACATAGTAGTACCCACATGCAACTTTCTATAGCTATGCCATGACTAGAGTGAACGCGTGGCGAGATGATAGCTTAACAGCGATGAGCAATAAGCATAATACTTCCTTCAAAGTACATCTCCTAAATGTTTGCCAACATTAATAAAGTTGAAGGCTCACAGATATTGCTGCTTCAGGGGCAAATAATGAGTGAATCGAGAGGATGTCCTTGTACCGTATTTGCTCCATCAAAATCCAAATTAACCACACAGGAAATGGTGTAAAAAAGCTTACAAACAGGAAGTAATGTTTGCACAAAACGAACTGCATGCAAAACGAACTAAAGGCAGAACATGGACACTACAGCTTCAATCTATTTTACTAAAATGGATTGACTGGGCATTATCACACTGCAGCAGTTTAGTAATGTATACTTTTCTGCTGTCAATTTACACTGTTCTCTACACTTTAAAAATAGCCACACGCGCTGCAACTGAAATTTTAAAAGATAACTGCAAATGATGGACATTTAAAATAGAAACAGAAAATTGCTGTACAGCAGGGGTTCCCAACCTTTTTTATGCCATGGACCCCTACCATGGACTCAAAGTTGTGAACTCCTGCTGTAAACACTCAGCTGGTCAGGCCACTCTTGTAGAAACAGAAACACAGTTAGCATTTTAGATGACCCCACTGGTCTCAATCTGAAACATTTTTTCTCTCTCTTCAGATGTTGAATGGCCTACTGAGTATTTTCAGCATTTTCTGTTTTTATTTCATATTTCTTGCATCAGATGTCTTTTGACTGGTTTCTACAGGCAAGTAATTCAAACTGTCTAATAGTAACTATCAGAAGTTTGAACATTATAATCTGCCCCATTTCTTCATAGAATAACAGCCCATGGTGAAGAAGACCATAAGGTATAGGAGCAGAATTAGGTCATTCAGTCCATTGGGTATGCTCTGCTATTCTACCACTGCTGGTTTATTATTTTCCTCAATCCCATTCTCCTGCCTTCTCCTGGTAACCTTTGATACCCTTACTAATCAAAAAATTATCGATCTCTGTACTCAATATACCCAGCTTCCTCAGCTGTCCATGGTAACGAATTCCACAGTTTCACCACCAAAGAAATTTCTGCTCATCTCTGTTCTAAAGGGATATACATGTAGTCTGAGACTGTGACTCGTGGTCCTACAGTTCTCAACTATGAGAAACATCTTCTCCATGTCCACTCTATCTAGGCCTCCCAATACCTGATGTTTCAATGAGATTCCACCTCATTCTTCTGACCTCCAGCAAGTGCAGGCTGAGGGCCATTGAACGCTCTTCATATATAAACCCTTTCATTCCCCGGATGGTTCTTGTGCGCGTTCTCTGGACCCTCTCTAATACCAGCACATCCTTTCTTAGATAAAGAGCCCAAAACTGCTCACCATATTCTAAGTGTGGTCTGACCATTGCCTTATGAAGTCTCAGCATTGCATCCTTGCTTTTAAGAACTTGTACAGTAAGTACTTACAGTTATTGCTTTAGGTTCCTATAATCTGATCTTTAACAAATAACAGTGAAAGCTGCTGAGATACTGGGCAAAGTCACAGGAGCATCTTTGTGTCCTGCTTCACTCTGCTGCATATATTGAAGTTGGAGGATCATCGACATAGAGCATAGGGTGATTAGTAGGAGGCAGTGAGTGGGAATAAAAGGATCCCTTTCTGGATGGCTGCCAGTGGACTAGTGGTGTTCTGCAGAGGTCGGTGTTGGGACCTCTTCTTTTTAGGCTGTGTATCAATGATTTAGATGATGGAATAGATGGCTTAGTTGCCAAGTTTGCAGATGATACGAAGACTGGTGGAGGGGCAGGTAGTGTTGAGGAAACAGATAGGATGCAGAAGGACTTAGATTAGGAGTGTTAGAGTGAGTTTTTTTGGGTAGATGATTTGTTTACACTTAAGTGACTTTGGCCACCAGACTTCTATTTGACAAAGTACTGTGGATTGAGTCCACAACAATGCACTTCCTAAAAAGGTGTGAATACCAGATGCTTCTGGCGTCGTAGTTTGACCTGATGCTGTAGTTTCGAAGACAGTATTATCTATACATTGTAAATATTAATTGTCTTCTGTGTTAGCACGGGGAATGCCAAATAAATGTATTATGGACTTAACTTGCATTCCTAAAGGCTGTGGATACCAACCCAGACATGTTAGCGTCGGAAGGAAAGGATGGTGTGATATTTTGTATGTAGCTTCAATAGGCAGCATTGTCTATGCATTGTCTATAACTTTTTAAGTAGTGATTGGCTTTGTGTTAAGCATATAAATATTGAGCCCACATTGAGCTAGCAGACCTTTCTGCCGAAAGCGTTTCCATCCATATGATGCCTGCTTGTTGTGTCGAATAAAGAAGCTGCTTTGTATCTACCAGTGACTCTGTCTCTCCGGTGATTTTATCCATGCTACAACAAGGAGAATGGTCAAGAAAGTGATAAATAAAATACAGTGTTGGAAAATGCATGGTCATGCGCTCTGGTAGTAGAAATTAATGTGCAGACTATTTTCTAAATGGGGAAAAATCCAAAAATCTGAGATGCAAAGGACTTGGGAGTCCTTGTGCAGAACACCCTAAACGTTAGCTTGCAGGTTGAGTTGGTGGTGAGGAAGGCAAATGCCATGTTAGCAGTTATTTCAAGAGGGCTTGAATAGAAGAGCAGGGATGTGATGCTGAGGCTTTATAAGGCACTGGTGAGGCCTCATCTTGAGTATTGTGAACATTTTTGGGCATCTCATCTAAGAAAAGATGTGCTGGCATTGGAGAGGGTTCAGAGGCGGCTCACAAGGAAGATTGGGGGAATGAAAGGGTTATTATAAGAGGAAAGCTTAATAGCTCTGGGTCTGTACTTGCTGGAATTTAGAAGAGTGAGGGGGCATCTCATTGAAATTGTTCGAGTGTTGAAAGGCCTAGACAGAGTAGATGTGGAAAGGATGTTTCACATGGTGGGGGAGACTAGGACAAGGGACACTGCCTCAGTATAGAGGGGCATCCATTTAAAACAGAGATGTGGAGAAATTTCTTAAGCCAGAGGGTGGTGAATTTGTGGAATTTGTTACAAGCAGCTGTGGAGGCCAGGTTGTTGGGTGTATTTAAGACAGAGATTGATAGGTTCTTGATTGAACATGACATCAAAAGTTATGGGGAGAAAGCCGGGGAATGGGTTTGAGGAGAAGGAAAAAGGATCAGCCATGGCTGAATGGCAGAGCAAACTCGATAGGCCAAATGGCTTATTTCTGCTTCTACATCTAATGGTATTATGGTCTTATATTCCATCTCACTTTGCTGTCCTGAGCTCTTGCTAACCTTTCACACCAAAGGTCACACTCTTGATTCCATCTCATTCATGAACTGTGGGCTCTTTCTGTCAGAAAATAATCCAAAAAGAATTTAAAATCATAACAGCTTTGATCCACTCCTATGTCATTGGACGAGTTTGGGGAACTAACAGTAAGTTGGTTTAAGTTTTGATAGTAAGAGAATAAAAGAGCAGAGAGACAATCTGTATTTTGCCAGAAGTGGTTTCATAGCATCACAATCCCAAACTAGCCAAGACCTGGAGGACTTGGTTGCCGGACTGGGTTGGAGGCAGACAGTGAGAGAACTGAGTGACAGATTACAATTACTCAGAACCATCGTCTTCAGCATCGATGGGAAGGTCAGCCCTGATTTTACTTGAGATGAGTAAATACAACAAAAATACCAGATGTTGGAGGTCTGAAATAAAAGCAGAAAATAGAACATAGAACATAAAACAGTACAGCTCAGGAGCAGGCCAGTCGGCCCACAATGTTGTGCTATGCCACCTAAAAACCACATCAAAAACACCCAAACACTAATCTCTCCAACCTTCACCATGTCCATATCCCTCCATCTTCCTTACATTCATGTGCCTATCCAAACATCTCTTAAAAGCTTCTAATGTATTTGCCTCTACCATCATACCAGGCAGCACATTCCAGGCATCCACAGCTCGCTGAGTAAAATCGTATCCCTCACATCCCCCATGAACCTACCCCCTCTCACCTTCAATGTATGCCCTCTGGTAATAGACATTTCATCCCTCGGAAACAGATACTCTCTGTCTACTTGCTCTATGCCACCTTATCGACCTGTGTAGCTACTTTCAAGGAACTATGAACTTGGATCCCAAGATCTTTCTGCTCAGCAACACTGTTAAAGATCTTGCCCTTGACAGTGTACTGTGTCTTTGCATTTGCCCTACTGAGATGCAACACCTCACATTCATTTGGGTTAAACTCCGTATACTATTTCTCAGCCCATACCTGAAACAGATCGACATTGTGTTGTATTCGTTGCCAGAACTCTAGACTATCCACAACTCCACCAATCGTCTGCAAACTGCTGGACAAATCAGTAGGTCAGGCATCATCTGATGAAACAGAGGCAGTTAATGTTTCAGCTGTGAGGCCCTTCATCTGACCTTCACCAGAATCCCACACGTGAAGCAATAACAGCTTCTCTCTACAGATGTTGTCTGACACGTTGAGTATTTCAAACATTTTCTATTATCAGTCTTTGAGATAAAACTGTGAGATAGCTCAACCAAGTTGCAGATCTAGATGAGCAAAAATTTTGCCATTTAAATACTGGCATCCAGAGACTTTGGACCACATCATAAGCGCTTTCTGAATCAAAAAGCCATTAGTCAGCGGAACTCAATGGATTGATCAGCGTCTGATGGGGGAATTGTCAACTTCTCAGTTCAACATTCGGCCCTGATAGAGGGTCTCAACTCTAAGTATTACTTCCCCCAGTGGATGATGCTTGACCTGCTGAGCTCTTCCAGCAGATTGTTTGCTGATCCGGATTCCAGCAGCTGTAGTGTCTTTTGTCTCTGTTACTGGATTCCAGCTCCCTGGGTAAGGGCTGAAATGGAACCAAACTAATCACAACCTTTGTGACATATTCAGCCCAAGCTGAGCTTTAGACTCATACCATTTCATTAAGAACATGACTTCCATAAATCACCCAACCCTAGCACTTTAAGTTTATCTACCACGGAAATAATATCCTATTCCTCTGTCTTTTATTCCAAGCTGACTTCCTTTTTTAAAAATCTTTACATGAACTTGACATCACTGAAGCCTGTGCCCTAACCCACACTATCCCATTCAATTGCTCCTGAATAAGCAATAAATTGATCTTAAAATCTTCATCTGTCCATTTTCTTGTCTCCTCACTATGTCTGTAACTACATTACCTATACCACGTCCTGACATTTGATCTCCTCTAAACCTGTTCCTGACACTTTATTTTCTCTGTCCTTGGCAGCCAAGCCTTTAGCTGACAAAGAGATCTGAAATTCCTTCCTGAAACTGCTGGTCCTTCAAATCTACACTTCTAGTCCAGCTTTCGTCTATCTGCTTATGTGCTGCATTTTCCTCATTCATTTGACAGGATATGGGCATTGGTGGGAGGACCAGCATTTATAAATTATCCATAATTATGTTTGATTAGTTAGTAATCAATGCATACATGTGGAAGAAAAGTGGAGGATGAAGAATGTCCTTCAGAAAGTCTATTCATTTTTTTCAAGCCTGTGGCATGCACGTCTCCAAACACACGCTCAGCCATGCTGCAGTAAAGCAGTGTCTGAGAAAGATCAACACTGATATAAGGTAAACCCCCAAGAGCACAGTGATCCCTACTAGTTTGAAGGAGACTAACTATTTATAGCTTTATACTCTACGTATAAAATTGCACCCATAATATACATTACTACATTCTGTCCGCTAAGCTAATGTAACTTTAATTACTGAAGTCTTTAATATATGCTGCATTTCTCTGTGATAGTGCATGAAACAGTATAAGATCTTTTGCTGTCCATTGTTTAATGTGCACAGTTCTCACAGCCAATGTGCCCAGATGATCCATGATCAACATTTTGCCATCGTCCATCTGAAAGTCAACATTGTGTTTTCACTATTTTGCTGAGTGTCACAAGATAAGATTAACTTCCTGCCTCCTGAGCAGTCGGAAAGTACATTAGAAGAATGTAGCAGTTACTTAGTCTGCACAAAGCCTTTTATTTGGACCTTCAGCCCATTCTCTATACCATATGGCAACAATTACAGATTTAGCATGAATTCTGATAAGACATTTACATGTGCTTCCTGGTTTACGAAAAAGCTTTTGACCGAGTCAATCATGAACGGCTGGTCAATTGCCTGAACTCATTGGGGCTGGATGGGAAAGATGTTCGACTGATTGCGAGTCTGTACTGGCATCAGAAGGCAGTAATAAGAACTAGTGGTGGGAATTCACTGGAAGTTGAGATCCAAAAAGGGGTTCGCAAGGGCTGCATTATCTCCCCTTTATTATTTAACATTTACTCAGAAGTAATCTTCAGGGTGTTGAACGATGAAGCTGGTGTCCAAATTGGTGGAGTGACGGTGAACAACTTGAGGTATGCAAATGATTCAGTGTTGTTAGCTGAGACTGAGGACGAGTTACTCAGAATAGTAGATAAGATAAATGCTGAAGGAGAACGATTTGGAATGAAAATAAATGCTGCAAAGACGAAGATGATGGTGGTATCACGGAAGAAAGAAGTCCCCAAAATCAGTAACAAAATTAACGGCGTAGGCATAGAGCAAGTCAAGAAGTTTGTGTACTTGGGACAGATGGTCACACCGGATGGGAAATGTGATACAGAAGTTAGACGAAGAATTGAGATTGCAAGATCAATGTTCTGGAGCCTGAGTGATGTGCTGTGTGGCAAGAGGTTGGACTTTGGGCTGCGTTGTAGAATTTGGAAATGCTACGTCTGGAGCAGTCTGTTGTATGGAGTCGAATCGTGGATCTAATGCAAGGAAGCGCAACGATGACTGGAGGCATTTGAAATGTGGTGTTTAAGGAGAATGCAGAACATTAGATGGGTGATGAAGATCAGTAATATGGAAGTGTTGAAGAGAGTGAGGAGAGAAAAGGAGTTGCTGAAGAATGTGCAGAAAAGGAAGCTGGAATATGCCGGGCACTTGTTAAGAGGTGGTGGACTGCAGGAATTGTTATTGGAAGGGATGATAGAAGGAAAGAGGGAAAGAGGAAGGCAGCGAACCACTTGGTACGATAATGCGAGGCAATGGACTGGGCTGAGTTATGCTGAGGCCAGAAAAAGAGCGCAAGATCGAATAGCCACCAACCCCAGATTCGGGATGGCACCCACTGACTGACTGACTGATAATTGAACAACCTCAAATATCACATCAGCTCAATTACATTAGTTGGGGCAGAGCATTGGAATGGCTTTCACCTTCTCTTGATCTGGGTGTAGTTCTTTAGTGCCCACATAGTGTCCCTGGTACAGAAATTCATTCACCGGGAGAGTGCTCTTAGTTCTCTTGAAACATAGGCCTGCCTTTTCCAGTCTGCTCAATATATCATTCAGATTCTGGATGGGCTGTATTTTGAGGCTTCCGTAACCAGCAAAAGTATAGAGTTACCCCGGGAAGGCCCTGCAGCAACCCCTCCACGGTTCTATGAAAGGTAAGCAGGTGCAGATGCAACTTCGAAGGCTAGTCAGCTCTATGTGAACAACACTTGAGTGTGCTAATAGTCAAAAGCTTCTTATACTGACTGACTAACATGCTGATAAGCGTGACTCATGCAGGATTTAGTGAACCGTTGCCCTCCAGAGAAAACTACAGATGAAACTTTACTCCAGGAATGGGACATTGATCCCGGGTTGACACTAGATTAACAGTCATCTTGTAATCTCACACAGGCTGGTAGATTCAGCGTGTATTAACACGGGCACAATGAATGCTATCCCTTCTAAGTACTGAGCAGGTTCAATTATTTTCTCTCTGAGAAACCTGTCAGTCTCTGCCCGTGATTTTGATTTCATTATATGACACATTGACTTTTACCTGAAGAACCACAGTGGAGCTTCAGAATCAACATGAACCTTGCGTTGAGAGCACTTCAACTCCAGAACCTCCTGGGATGTTTCCGCCTCGCCCACCTTCATGCTATGAATGCTCCCCCATTCCTGGGACATTTTTTTCTGCCAGTCTCCTTCCAAAAGGTTTGCGATGAAAACTGGTGGTGAAGTTTTAACCTTTCTCACTGTCACATCAGCAGCTCTGACCACATCAATGTTTTCTCTAGCACAGATTTTCTGGCTTGATTTTCTCATTACCTGGCAGTGTGTTCAGATTTGATCGCCAATGTGCGTATCATTAGTGTATCACTGCACCCTTTTTGCAGCTCAGGTCTCGAGTTGCTCACATTAACCTTTATGATCACAGTCAGCTGTTAAGTAGACTCTCTAATCAGCAAATGTGAATTTTTCCATTTTCTTTCAATCTTCGCTTTCTTTCTATATGTACAGAGAATGCGGGAGGCCAGAAATTTTGAGTTCCTTCCTTTGATGTCTTGCTTCATTTTTTGCTCCATTTTATGCATATAACCACAACCTCTGGAGATGTAAGACTTTTAAACAATGTACAAATGACACTTACCTGAACCAGCCTTCACATGGCCTATGTTTCCCTACTTAGTGCGTTTTACAAGTGCCGATTTGTTGAATTTGGAGCAGGGTGTTTTGCTACTAGTCCCCTTGCATAGTGTCACATGGAAAAGCAGGTCTCGTATCTAATTCCTGCATGTTTTTACTTGCCAACTGCTTAGGCAATTTTCAGTTTGTTCTCAAAGGTCAAATGCACCTCAGATAACAATTGCTTCTGAATTCCTTCATCACTGATTCCATACATGGTGAGACCACACCTGGAGTATTGTGTGCAGTTTTGGTCCCCTAATCTGAGGAAAGACATCTTTGCCATAGAGGGAGTACAAAGAAGGTTCACCAGATTGATTCCTGGGATGGCAGGACTTTCATATGAAGAAAGACTGGATGAACTGGGCTTGTATTCGTTGGAATTTAGAAGATTGAGGGGGGATCTGATTGAAACGTATAAAATCCTAAAGGGATTGGACAGGCTAGGTGCAGGAAGATTGTTCCCGACGTTGGGGAAGTCCAGAACGAGGGGTCACAGTTTGAGGATAGAGGGGAAGCCTTTTAGGACCGAGATTAGGAAAAACTTCTTCACACAGAGAGTGGTGAATCTATGGAATTCTCTGCCACAGGAAACAGTTGAGGCCAGTTCATTGGCTATATTTAAGAGGGAGTTAGATATGGCCCTTGTGGCTACGGGGGTCAGGGGGTATGGAGGGAAGGCTGGGGCGGGGTTCTGAGTTGGATGATCAGCCATGATCATAATAAATGGCGGTGCAGGCTCGAAGGGCCGAATGGCCTACTCCTGTACCTATTTTCTATGTTTCTATGTTTCTATGTTTCTTCAGTTTGGCAACAACCAGTGTTGCATTAGGTATATTGTTTCCAATTGTATATAAAACTGAAGCTATTAAATATTCCCACTTGGTTTTAGGTTAATATGATTCTTCAACAAATTCATTAATTACCTTAGACATATAGTAGCCACTTTACTGGTACCCCTGTACCTAATCAAGTTGCCACTGAGCGCATGTTCAAGGTCTTCTGCTGCTGTAACCAGTACACTTCCAGGTTTGACGTGTTGTGCATTCACAGATGCTTTTCTACACATCCCTGTCATAATGTATGGTTATCTGACTTACTGTTGCCTTCCTTTGAGCTTGAGCCAGTCTTGCCATTCTCCTCTGATGTCTTTCATTACCAAGATGCTTTTGTCCACAGAACTGCTGCTCACTGGATGTTTTTAGATGTTCACAGCATTCTCTGTAAATTCTAGTACATAGAAGTCCTAGGAGATCCAGTTTCTGAGATACTTAAACCACCCCATCTGGCACCAACAATCAGTTCATGATGAAGGTCACTTAGATCACATTTCTTTCCCATTCTGATGCTTGGTCTAAGCAAAAACTGAACCTCTTGACCATGTCTGCATGCTTTTATGCATTGCATTGCTGCCGTATGATTAGCTAATTAGATATTTGCATTAATGAGCAGGTGTGCAGATGTACCTAGTGAAGTGGTCGCAGTTATTATTACTAGTGTTTCTCTGGGATCAACAAGTTTCCTATTATACTATGCTAAGGGCATCACCACACACATCAGCAGGAGAAACATCTGGCTATTTCTTCCAAAATGCTATTTGTAGCAAAGAAATACAATGGCGTCTCACAATAGTTCTTCACGTCTGAGTTTGAGAGTCAAATTCTGCACTCAAGCCCACTGTGGCTTTTTCCCTTATTATTTTTGTTATAGCAGAGAACTGTTCAACTTTAATTTTCTCTTCCTGCTTTTTTTTTAAAGAGAATTTCCCTTCATTCCTACCTAACTTCAGGAACAATTTCCCTCGTGGCCAATATGTTGTATCTTGCAGAAGATGAGTTTCGGTAAGTTTATTTACGGTGTTGATGCCTGCTGGGCTCCAAACTTAGCCCTTTACAGAGATCAACCACAATGGCATCTGCTGAAGGGCAAAACAATGCTACACAAAAACCCCACAGGAGCAACATATCTCTTCCCACTGACATGGAGGAGAGCAGCTTCATAAACTATAGACATTACCACAGAATTTATGAGGATAAACTTCCATCTTTGGTTTTCTTTCCTTACAGCTCACCTCAATAGACATTGTATTATGTTACACAATTAGCTATACTTGATGGACTTAAACTTGAGAACTGGTTACCAAGCACATTCACCTACTCCAAGTGCACGCAGCTCATTTCAGGCAACGTGCTCCTCCATGCATATGATTCATTTATGCATTGATACCACTGGAATCTTCGATGATATCAATTGGCAATAGCTCAATTAGTGCACATGTTAGTATATTATAAGGAAAATTTGCACCTTAGGGCTAGTGTGGAGACTCATTTGCAAGAGCTGAGTTAAAGTGCCAGAGCCAACCCAGGTTGAAGATCGTACTTTATTCCTCCTGAATAGTCCCAAGTCTTTCCAGCGCTGTCGGAGTCATTTATTTCATTACTAGTGGTTGGACATGTTGGCTTGTGGCCAAGTGGTTAAGGCGTCGGTCGAGTGATCTGAAGTTCGAGCCTCAGCTGAGGCATCGTGTTGTGTCCTTGAGCAAGGCGCTTAACCACACATTGCTCTGCACCGACACCGGTGCCAAGCTGTATCGGTCCTAATGCCCTTCCCTTGGACAGCATCGGTGGCCTGGAGAGGGGAGACTTGCAGCATGGGAAACTGCTGGTCCTCCATACAACCTCGCCCCAGGTCTACGCCATGGAAACCTTCCAAGGCGCAAATCCATGGTCTCATGAGACTAATGGATGCCTATGTATACATGTTTGGAACTACTCTTCCAAATTTCCTGCCATGGCACAGCAATGAGAGCAAACTTTACATCTCTTGGGTTGGCATTGCTGTTAATGCAAAGTTTGTGTTCAATCACGTGCTAGCTATATGGGCTCTGTCATTCAAATATGCATGGCATGTGCATTGGAATAGCACCAAAGTGGTGCAGGCTGTCCATGCAACATTTCTACTGTTTTTGCAGCCCTTTGTTCATTAACTAACTTTCTAATCACTCTTTTGGCAAAAGGTTTGCTGTGTAGCACAGTTCAGGAATTCCTTGTGGTCTACATTGACAGCATTCTCCGACAAAATCAAAATTTCTCTTCTACAAAGATGATTTGCCTGAAAGAAGCTTATGTAAATTCAATATATTAAATGCTCTCCATTTGATCTTAAATTAAGAATTCTGGGCCATTCCACACAAGGGACGTTCAACTAACAGGTTCAAAATTATACAGGTAATCCTCTCCCATTTTTAACAAGCTACTATTTTGACAACCTTACACTCTTCAGATATAACTAGCAGTGTAATTTTATATAGTTTGAATGCAGATGCTACAAACATTTTCCTTTGCTGCTGGCTGTGTAGGAGTTTTCTAATAATAAAATTTCTGACATTATTCAGAGAGCAACATACAAGCTCCTTAAGTATATTGGGAAATGTTCCTCTCTTAACCAACACCACTAGAAACAAATTAACTGGTCGTTCATCATATTTCATTTTTGCATAACTTTCCAGTGCACAAATTAGCAAACAGTTATTACTAACAATGACTGTGGGGGAGTTGGTGACATTCTGAAAGATGCTATATAAATTCAATGATCTCAGAATTGTTCCATGCTGGAAAAGAGAGGTCAATCCACCTACACATGATTGGACAAAAAATGTTTTGTGCGTTGGTCCCCATGACAATATTCGAGAGTGTTCATTCCGGGGGTGTCAATTGTAATAGCACTGGGCCCGAACACTTTGTAGCACAAAAATCCATCTGTTCTGCCAGGGAAACTTGGGTAGATATCCTGGCAGCTGGGGATATGTCTGGCTGTTTGAGGCAGACCTTCTGCATTACGGGTGGGTTTGGTTATCTGGTGATGCAGTGGCGCAGTGACATCAGCTCCGGACTCCGGAATGGAGGTTCCGGGGTTCGAATCCAGTCGGGCCGTTCCCGAGTACGCTTTCCATCTGTGATGGGTTGAGTTTTGAGCTCGCAACTTGACCTCGTAAAATAAAAAGAAAAATACTGTACTGCGAAAGGTCTGTGTAAGGAGTGGCGCACCGCACAGTCTCTCGTTCCGTGCCTAGTAAGGCATGAAAATGCCCGATGCTGGCCTCTCAGGCCTGAGTCAACGTCACCATCATTATCATCTTTGGTTCTCTGAAATTTGAGGGTGGGTTTGGGGGTGATGAAGGCAAGATCATTAGATATATTTGTGAAGAGAGCTAGATATTTGAATGCTGGAGTAACTGAAAGCTATGGGAATGTTCCTTTATAGGACAAACCAACCAACATCAAAATGCAAAATGCTGAAAATGTGAAATGAATGCAAAGAATGCTGAAAACACTCAGCAGAACAGGCAGCATCTAAAAGTGCTTGTTAATCAGAAGTAGATGAAAGTTCTCAGTTCTAATGAAAGGCAATTGACTTGAAATGTTACTAACTCTTCCTTCAGTTAGTCCTGACGAAGGGTCTCGGCCTGAAACGTCGACTGTACCTCTTCCTATAGATGCTGCCTGGCCTACTGCGTTCACCAGCAACTTTGATGTGTGTTGCTTGAAATGTTACCTCTGTTTTTGTCTCCATAAATGCTCCCTGATCTGTTGGAAATAAGACCATAAGACATAGCAGCAGAAATAGGCTATTCAGCCCATTGAGTCTGCTCTGCATTCCCATCATGGATGATCCGGTTCACACTCAACCCCATACACCTGCCTTCTCACCATATCCTTATCAGTCAAACATTTTCTGCTTTACCTCTCAGACCACATAGCTTACGTTGTAAACTTGCATAATGGCGTTTTAAAATCTTAAATAAAAATTTCCATTCCATCAGTATTAGAATACAAAGAAACCTGAAACAACTCAAACAAGAAATATTTACCCAAAATAAGTGTATACCTGCATCTTACTGTAAAATGCGGTGCGAAATATGGAATATTATATTTATTTGTTATCATGTATGTATGATTTTAATGAAATATTGTATCTATATATAATAGCTGTACAATTTAATATGGAATAATTTAAGTTATATTCAGTCTCCATACATTTTATTCATGATGTGCAACGTAAAATCAAGTTCAGTGTGTATTTATGAGAAGGTGAAATGGATCCTCTTTGACACCACGGTGAATCACTACTTAAAGTAATGAAAGGTCAATTCAGACTTTTATCTTAATACTGTACAGCAAATCAGAGCAGTGTGAACAGAATTCTCAATGAGAATAGCTTGAGCAGTGAGTTACTGAAGGTGGCTTCAGAACCAAAGCATTGACCTTGACACAAGACTCGGCAAAGAGGATGCGAGATATTGGACTATGTCGAGAGTCTTAAGGAATATTCTGGAGTCAGGTTATATAGAAATTATTAATTTCAACGGCAATCAATCTTCAGATTTGAATGTGGATTGTAGATTGAATTTAAAATACAGCTCTGAACAATAATCTTTCTGAAGCTGCAGATTGGGGTAGATGGCAAACCAGGAAACATCCATTCATTTGGTGTCTGCATTTGCATGAATGTAGCTAGAGAGAGACAATACTGATTAGCATTCATTTTGGGTGCCTGGTGCATGGGTGTGAAGAAGGAGGTGTTTGTAAATTATATGTAATTCAAGGGAAGCATTGTAGGTACATTGTAACTATAGAATTGTCTTGCTGTTTTACCTTTGATCTTTAGCATATAAAATGTCACGTAATATTGGGCCAGGCAGGCCTCTTCTTCTGAGAGTGTCTCCTGTATGATGCCTGCTGCTTGCTTTGCTGAATAAACACTTCTATATCCACCACCTTCAGTGTCTCTCCAGTGACTTTGTTCACCATCACAAAAGAGAGCACATAAGAAGGCGAGCTGAATTGCTACTATGTGGTATTGTTCCAAATTCTCAAGCTGAATGACCTCCTCCTACATTTTAACGATTCTATTATTCTCTGAAATGTCTAAATGAACGCACAGTCACCTCGTTGAGTGCCAGCCTCCGGGGTTTAGACGCTCCAATTCGCCGGAGTATGGATAACTGGCGTGGCCCCTTTAAAGATTCAGGGCCTCTCTGGTAATTGGCGCCCAAGGTTTGGTGCTATAATTTTGATATTTATAGAGCATCTGAACTCAGGTTCGGTGCTCACTCATCAGGTCAACTCTGGTTCCACCTGTGATTGTGTTTTGGATTTCTGTCTCGTTTGGATTCTCGTCTATTTCTCATCCAGCATCTTGTCAAGAACCTGTTTCTTGTCTCAGTCTTGAAATTGTGTCCCGAGTCTAGTCTCGGATACTCCAATACTTGAGACCTTACCATCCTTGCTTAGGCCTCTCGTCATAGTATGATGGAGCCAAGCATGGACCCAATGGCCAGCCACAGCGAGAAGATTTCAAGACATAGCCTAGAGATATGTGACCTTCAGGTCACTATGCACCCACTGTCGAAAGGAGGAAGCCAGAATAACTTGAGTAAGGCCATTATTCACACAGCGGAGTCAGCCCATCTTCCAATCCCAGGGAGATTCAGTAGTGATCTGGTTTCTTGCCATGGCTTCCTCATACAGTGCTCATTGGTGTCTTAACTCCAGCCATCCCACTTTCCCTTGGAGCACGGCAAGATGGCCTTCATGATCTCGCTCCTGATCAGGAGTGCTCTGGTCTGGCCCACTGCACATTGGGAGTGGAGGTCGGAAATTTGCTCTGATTCAGAAGAATTCATGAATACCATGAAAAGAGTGTTCCATCATCCCACTGAAGCTAACACTGGGATGAAGGTGTGTTAAGGTAGTCAATCTGCCGTTGTATACGCAATTGAGTTTTGGACGTTGGTTGAGGAGTATGACTGGAATGGGGAGACTTTGGGCACTTTGTACCACTATGGACTCCGAGGTGAATAGAGAGATGTCCTTGCTTTGGAAGAGCCAGCAGCGGACTTAGAGGCTGTGATTGATCAGTCCATCCACTCAAAAATCTCTGGATTCTCTGGAGACCAGTGGAGGAGGCAGACTTTTGCTTGGGGTAACCCGAAGTCTTTGGAAGACTCAGTCATTCCTCCAAGGTGGACAAGCCGGCTCCAGTCAACAGAACTGAGCGAGTTCTGATCATGTCCAGTCGGAGGGGTACTGGAAATGGAGGAAAAGGTCCCAAGTTCAGGAACAAGCAAGAAGCCCACTATGAAAGTACCCAAGAATTCTGGAGCCCTAGCAGCCAAGCCTCAGGAACCAGTCATCCAGTCCCACTTAAAGGAAATGCTCCTTAATGTAAATCATCAGAACCTAGTCCCAGGAGGACAAAGGCTATTCGTATAAGCTTGTTGACATTGTTTGAGGATATAGATGAAGATTTAGACTCTGTTTCTACAAAGAATTCTAGTGAATCCTTAGAGGAAACTCTGAGGTCTGCTGAATTGCCCTAGTTCCTAAGGAGCCTCAGGAGACATCCTTGGAGGCAAGATCAGGAGCAATTGCAACACCTGAGCTCATCAAAATTGCCTCTGCATACAAGGATTTAGAAGAGGTTTTCAGCAAAAAAGGCCTTGACTCTTACACCACACTGACACTATGACTGTGCAATAGACCTTCTGCCTAGTACTTATCCTTCACGGGGTCGATTGTACACGTTCTCAGGCCTAGAGAGATGTGCTATGGAGGCGTACATAGAAGAGGCACTTGCTATGACATTTATTCAGCCCACCACCTCACCAGCTGGCACAGGCTTCTTCTTTGTACAGAAAAAGGATGGAAGCTATTGGCCATGCATTGATTATAGAGGGTTGAATTGCATAACGGGCAAGAAACGTTACCTACTTCCACTCATGAACACTGCCTTCGAGATACTGGAAGTCAGATTTGCAGAGTCTCATGATGGACCCTTCTAATGCACAGGCAGTAAGAGACTGGCCACAACCTTCAAGTGTGAAACAAGTCCAACGGTTTCTGGGATTTGCCACTTTTTACAAAACGTTCATTAGGAACTTCAGCTTAGGGGCGGCACTGCTGACAACACTATTTAGTAAATCCATAAACAACAGGAATTCTGCAGATGCTGGAAATTCAAGCAACACACATCAAAGTTGCTGGTGAACGCAGCAGGCCAAGCAGCATCTATAGGAAGAGGTGCAGTCGACGTTTCAGGCCGAGACCCTTCGTCAGGACTAACTGAAGGAAGAGTGAGTAAGGGATTTGAAAGCTGGAGGGGGAGGGGGAGATGCAAAATGATAGGAGAAGACAGGAGGGGGAGGGATGGAGCCGAGAGCTGGACAGGTGATAGGTAAAAGGGGATACGAGAGGATCATGGGACAGGAGGTCCGGGAAGAAAGACGGGGGGGGGGTGACCCAGAGGATGGGCAAGAGGTATATTCAGAGGGACAGAGGGAGAAAAAGGAGAGTGAGAGAAAGAATGTGTGCATAAAAATGAGTAACAGATGGGGTACGAGGGGGAGGTGGGGCCTAGCGGAAGTTAGAGAAGTCAATGTATTCCGTCTGGGTAGCCTCCAACCTGATGGCATGAACATTGACTTCTCTAACTTCCGCTAGGCCCCACCTCCCCCTCGTACCCCATCTGTTACTCATTTTTATGCACACATTCTTTCTCTCACTCTCCTTTTTCTCCCTCTGTCCCTCTGAATATACCTCTTGCCCATCCTCTGGGTCACCCCCCCCCCCCCGTCTTTCTTCCCGGACCTCCTGTCCCATGATCCTCTCGTATCCCCTTTTGCCTATCACCTGTCCAGCTCTCGGCTCTATCCCTCCCCCTCCTGTCTTCTCCTATCATTTTGCATCTCCCCCTCCCCCTCCAGCTTTCAAATCCCTTACTCACTCCTCCTTCAGTTAGTCCTGACGAAGGGTCTCGGCCTGAAACGTCGACTGCGCCTCTTCCTATAGATGCTGCTTGGCCTGCTGCATTCACCAGCAACTTTGATGTGTGTTGCTTTAGTAAATCCATGGGCCTTTTTGTTTAGACTACCAAAGTGGAGGCTACTTTTGCAGATCTCAAACAACAGTTCATAACAGCTCCCATTTTAGTCTCGCCTAACCCGGACCTTCCCATTGTCGTGGAGGTGGACACCTCGGATATTGGAGTGGGTGTGCTATTGTCTCAGCGGACATCCTCTGACTATAAGCTGCCTCCGTGTGCGTTCTTCTCCAGGTATCCTCTGTGGAGGTGAACAATGATATTGGAAATAGGGAGCTGCACTGGAGGAAAGTGTCACTGGCTTGAGGGTAGCAAGAGCCACATTTTATTGTGTGGATAGACAACAAAAACCTGGCTTATATTTAGGAGGCCAAAAGACTGAATTCCCGGTGGGTTAGCTGGTCTCTTTTTTTAAACCAGTTCAATTTTGGTCTGACCTTTTGGCTGGGGTCAAAGAATCAGAAAC
Source organism: Mobula hypostoma (assembly GCF_963921235.1). Lineage (NCBI taxonomy): Eukaryota > Metazoa > Chordata > Chondrichthyes > Myliobatiformes > Myliobatidae > Mobula > Mobula hypostoma. The sequence goes on from NC_086120.1 coordinate 11,281,404, forward strand.
TGAATGTCGTGTCAGTTTGATGAAAGAGGCGTATCCTATCACCATTTTGCCCCAAACTAAGATGACAGCGCCAGTCATTGGGGGATCGACGCATTTAATGACAAGGCCCAGGTTCAAGGAGAGATTCCAAAAAATGGTCCTCTGGGTTGTTTGTTCGTTCGAAGTTCTGTCAGGTCTAAGGTTCTTCAATGGGGCTACACATCTATAATGATTGCCCACCCATGGGTTGCCAGAACATTTGAGTTCATTGAGGAGATATTGGTAGCCTAGAATGACTAGAGAAATTTGACAATATGTGCAAGTGTGCAAGGTGTTCACTAGACAATGAGCCCCACACCCAACCACAGTAGCTCCTTCAGCCTCTACCTGTTCCGGACAGACCATGAGCACACTTCTCCAAGGGGAAGACCACCTCCAAGGGGACTATCATCAACATGGTGATTGTGGATTGCTTTTTGAAAGCTTGTAAGTTCATAGCACTGGACTAATTACTGTCAGTGGCAGAAGCAGCTGAGATTATCCTTCATCAGGTCTTCAGGGTCCATGAATTTCAGGTGGACATTGATTTGGCTTGTAGTCCACAGTTTGCTTCATGTTTTTGAAAAGCATTCAGTATGCTGACTGAGGCTAGAGTAAACCGTTGCTCTGGGCTTCACCTACAGCCCAATGGTCAGACAGAGCGGGTGAACCGGGATATGAAGCGAACCCTGAGATACCTGGCTTCAGAAAGATCAGATGAGTGGTGCAATCATCTGATGTGACAGTGGTCACACACAACACATTATAGCATTCTGCACACAGGATGTCCCCGTTTGAATGGCATTTTGGGGTATATTCCACCACTCTTCCCTGAGCAGGAGGCTGAGGTTGTGGTTCCTGCTGCCAAAGGTCTCATCAGATGGTGCAAGGAGAAATGAACTCGGATGAGGAAGATTTTTTTGGCCTCTATCCATAGGGCTGAACTGAAGGCCAACTGTAAGAGAAGAGAGCAACCAGCTTTGCAGCCTGGGAAAGAAGTCTGGTTGTCTACTCAAGATTTGCCTCTCTGGGTGGAGTCAAGAAAACTGGAGCCTGAATTCACTGGGCCCTTCAAGTTCCTTAAGAAAGTGAACCCAGCAGCCTAAACGTTGTAGCTCTTAATCCCACTTTCCATATATCCAAGTTGAAAGCTGTGAGTACCACCATCAGCCCTGCCACCATCTATTTTTGTTAATAGGGAGCAGGTCTTCACTGTGAAGAAACTTCTAGATTCATGAACTGTTCAGGGTGTTCAGCAGTTCCTTGATGACTGAGAAGAGTTTGGACCTGAGGAATGGCTCTGGGTTCCAGAAAAGGGATATGCCTGCAGTGTTCAGACACCCTGATTCTCCGGAGTGTGGATAACTTGTGCGGCTCCTTTAAAGACCCAGGCCTGCCCCTTAATTGGTGGCCATGTTTTGGATATTTAAAGAGCACCTGAACTCAGATTCAGTGCTCAATCATCAGTTCAACCCTGGTTCAAACTGCGATTGTGTTTAGGATTTCTGTCTCACTTGGATTTTTGTCTAGTCTCATCAGACTCTTGTCCAGCATCTAGTCAAGAACCCTGTTCTCATCTCAGTCTCAAAATCATGTCTCAGTTTTAGTCTCGGATACTCCAGAACTTAGGTCCTTCCCTTCCTCACCTAGGCCTCTCGTCATACACCACAAAGGATGTGGTGACAATTTACTGAAGGACTTTCTGAGAACAATTGGGAGGAAATGGTTATAAAGACTTTAATTTTCATATCATTATAGATGGACCTCCGGTTTATGTTTTCACTATATTTTTCTTTTTATAATTTTCTTTCTAGGTGTAGTGTTCTCAGTAATACAATTGTTAAGGCTGACAAAATGGCTTCTCTGTACTGTTAACTGCTGAGTAAGGGGTTCTCTGTAGCAACATGTTTGGGTTATAATTAGTGATAATGGGACTTGTATTCATTTGCTAGCCAATGGAAGTCATGTGCGGGAACCGGAGGAGGAGAGAAGAGGTCGGACGTGAGTCGAGCGCTCTGGTAGATCACCGGGAGTGATCCAGGTCGAGGGGCGATGGAGTTCGGAGGAGATCGAGGGGTGGAACGGATACGGAATTTCGTGAGCTCCAACGAATTATTGTACACAGAACTGATAAAATTTAATGATTTGGCACCTTTATTTTATTTGTTCCTACTAACTCATCACCAAGAAATCATTATAAAGTGTAATCATTTACTTGCCTATTGTGTACCGTCTGATATTTTATGTCGTGGCCTTGTACCTGGGTGCAATTGCACAGTATCCACTCCAATGCGATTACAGAGTTGGCGGGGTCAACACCAGTTCAATTGGGCCATAGGGAATTTTATTCTGCCTTGGATTGGTGAGGGAATGTCATTATTTGTTACTTCAGTCTTATTAGAGTCATGGAGCCATAAAGCATGGAAACAGACCCTTCAGTCCAATTTATCCTTGCTGACCAAGGAATCTTCCTACATTTATTCCTGAAAACCTTTCCTGTCCATGTCCCTGTCCAAATGTCTTTTAAATATTGTACTTGTACCTGCTCTAGCATTCCACTGGTAACTTCATCAGTGATTCTTGATCGTGACAGAGAAGTCAAACAAAACGCAAATAAATACTTTTAAAGTTGTGATCTAGGCTCAGAATGCAAACTGTTACCACAGAATTCCAATGCAACTAAAACATTTGAATCCCTGTCATTTTTTTTTTGTTTCATTTTCTCTTCCTTTCAATTGGAGCTGTTGTGATGCAGTTGTCGCCTCGTCCTTTCAGTCACCTAAGTTCGAGCCTGACCTCCGAGGTTGTCTGTGTGAACCTTATGTTTCCTCCCTGTGACCGAATGGGTTGGTGGTTGGTTGGCCACTAGAGAGGGGTATAAACCCACTCAACCTTAGAACGTGGGAGGAAACTCACTGCATTACAGGGAGAACATGCAAACTCCACATGGACAGTGCCAGAGGTCGGGATTGAACCCTGGCTACTGGAGCTGTGTGGCAGCAGCTCTATGGCCTGTGCCAATGTGTCATCAGCTTCAGATCCTCCTGCTATGGGAAGCAGGTTCTTTGCTGTGTTGTTGTTACAAATAGGACTTTAGGTTGGCAATTGGCCAAAGAGTATTGACAACCTGCGGAAAGAACAATAACAATAGATACAGCACCTTCCTTCTTCTTCTTTTTCTTTCTTTCCAAATGCTCTGGGTAATTTGAAGGGCTGTTTGAAACAATGCCTTGTAATTTATTTTTTATTTTATTTAATGGCACGGTAACAGCCTATATGGCCCAATTACATCCATACAATCAATTAACCTAGTAACCCACATGCCTTTGGAACATGGAAGGGAAACCAGAGCACCTGGAGGAAACCCACGTGGTCAAGGGGAGAATATATAACGTCCTCACTGCCAGGGGCAGAAATGAACTGGGACACCGGTGCTGTAATGGTGCTGCTGTGGAGTCCTGCGGCGCAGAAACAGGTCTTTAGGCGCAGCACATTCATGCTGGTTATGCTGAGCTTGGATGTCTCAAGATCTAGGTATATGCATCTGGATGAGTGCTGGGGCTTGGTAAGGATGTTCTGGTCTTACGGTTGTACCAGGTGGGACATCTGCTCCTTAACAAACCTATTGCCACAAAACCAGACGCAGAGTTATATCAATAAGGTTTGGTGTTTGAGGTCGTTGCCTTGGTTCCTTGTCATTGCAGGTATAGGCTTATGGTCTTCTTTCATTGCTCGTAAAGTGTTTGTTGGCTCCCTCCTATAAGGCATATTTTTCAAATGAAGAAATGGCAATCACCTGATTTCCCAATACAAAATACGAGGGGTGATTGATAAGTTCGTGGCCTAAAGTAGAAGGAGTCCATTGTAGAAAACCGAGCACATTTATTTTTCCTACATTTCCACACTTAGTCCAGTGGTAATGGAGCATACGGATCCCTTCTTTGTAGAAGTCGGTGTCTTGGACCTCCAGAAAGTGGACCACAGCAGGGGTGATTGATAAGTTCGTGGCCTAAGCTAGAAGGAAATGAGTTACAGTATTAACTTCAAACTTTCTGCATAATCACTCAAAGAGTTGAACTACATGTGAATGTAACGAGAGCTGTATAACTCATCTCCTCATACCTAAGGCCACAAACTTATCAATCACCCCTGCCGTGGACTACCTGGAGGTCCAAGACGCTCTCGTTACAGGCACGTGCAGTTCAACTCTGTGAGTGATAATGTAGAAAGTTTGAAGTTAATAACTCATCTCCTTCTACCTTAGGCCATGTACTTATCAATCACCCCTCGTAGGTGAGGTGAAGATTCCTGCTGGGAACATGACTGAAGAAAAGTGGATGTAATATCACTACACCTCGTTGGAGTGAGAGTAGAAAGTTAAAAACACAGGAGTCAGGTGTAGGTTCTTTATTCACTTGGTCCCAATCCAAATGTTCAATGATATCATCGCTAATCTATGATCTAATATTGCCTTTTTTTCCACATCGATTAATGCTTTTAGTGTACAAAAGTGTTCATTTAGATTTAGTACCAATTGCCATTAGTGGATCATGGTTCAACACTTCCACTGCCTTCTCCACCCTAATTTTACCCCTGACAGGACTGAGTGTCACTTAGATCAGCGGTCCCCAACCACCGGGCCGCGGACCGGTACCGGGCCGCAGAGCATTTGCTACCAGGCCGCGAGGAAATGATATGATTTGGCGATGTGAGTCAGCTGCACCTTTCCTCATTCCCTGTCACGCCCACTGTTGAACTTGAACGCATGCGAGGTCATTACCCATCATCCATGTCAGCGCAGGAAGGAGATCAAATCCTCGAGCTTGCAAATGACAGTGGGCTGAAAAGTATGTTTGACATAACATCTCTGCCGGCATTCTGGATCAAAGTCAAGGCTAAATATCCTGAGAGAGCCACGAAAGAACTGAAAACGTTGCTTCCATTTCCAACATATCTCTGCAATGAATGCAATGAAAACTAAATAGACTGGACATAAGGAACTCCCTTCGAGTATCGCTGTCTCCCATCACCCCTCGATAGGACCATCTTGTTGCAGGGAAACAAGTCCAGGGCTCCCACTGGTTCAGCGATACTGGTGTTGCAATGATTTTATATGTTCATACAGGGAAAATATGTGCTGTGTGTTTAATATCCAAACGTTACTTAAAATGTTATGATGCTATTGACTGATAAGTGACTTATATAACCATATAACAATTACAGCACGGAAATAGGCGATCTCTGCCCTTCTAGTCCGTGCCGAACGCTACTCTCACCTAGTCCCACCGACCTGCACTCAACCCATAACCCTCCATTCCTTTCCTGTCCATATACCTATCCAATTTTTCTTTAAATGATAATATCGAACCTCCCTCTACCACTTCTACTGGAAGTTCTTTCAACACTTACTTCAAGCTCCCCGTCCTCCCCTGATGATTGACTTATCACTATATTCATGCGAGGAAAATATGCGCTGTGTGTTTAATATTAAATTCGTTAGATATTCCCTTTTAGAAACGAAATTGAGTGTATTAGCCCCTTACTACCAATATTCCGGTCGTGATGAACACCTCCACTCCCAACCAGAATCGCCAAAAACGCTTTGCAGAGAACAGTATCGGCAGGTACACGCATGCGCAGGTCACACCTGCGCACTGGTGCCCGCGCAAGGCTTTATGGTCATTGTAGTATTTTTTTTAACTGCTACTCTTGTCCATTGGCAACCCTACCGCTCCCCCACCCTCCGCGAGTCGGCCGGTCCGCAAGAATATTGTCAATATTAAACCGGTCCGCAGTGCAAAAATGGCTGGGGACTCCTGACTTAGATTAGTAAGGTAAGCTTCTGCTGGATCACAGAACTCCTGAAATTACTAATGCTTCTATGAGCGGATAACAGGGAGACTGGCTCCCGCAGAGACAGACAGATCCTCGTGCACGCACAGGACTTGGCAAGAATGACTACTTTGGGAGTGTCAGAATCTTAATGCACAGAAAGATCCCAATGTGTCAATGGTGATTTCCTGAACCATTGATCCATCTAGAATCCTTCCTTAATATCCTGATAAATATAGGGTATACTCGCACCATGGGATGGTCTACCTATGATTTTATATATCTGCCTCACACCCTCTATCCCCAAGTCTCCAAGCCCAGCAATCTATTAGTATAATTGTTTATTTCCTATTCCCATCCATTATATTTTATTTGTAGATGGACCCAAGTCCCAGCTTTCCCTTTGTTCCTATCTTTTCTCCATTTACAAATTATTCTTGTCCATCCTACTTACTGACAAAATACACGACATAACATTTTTCTCCACTGAAACTCATTCAATGCAGCTTTGTGTATTTGCCTAGCTCGCTAATATCCCCTTGAAATCTATTGAGAATTAAGTTAAAGATGAAATGAAATGATCTACAACTTCTCTAGAAACACACAATAGAAGAAGTGGTCACCATCACATTTATGTTGTTGAAAGCACAGGAACAAATACCGCATCATGATTAGTCTTGAGTAATATAAATTTTGGGACTTAATAGAATTGAATACCATGGAAAACAAAGCCAGCAGAGAAGTAAAGGACACTGCAATTTGCTGTCACTCATCTTACAATATTGAACCAAGTCAAGTTCTACCTGATTATCTATTTAATAAATGCAGAGATTGTCATTTTGCCAGGGTTGATTAGACAACCTCTGCGTCATCTTCTAGTTATTCTTCTGTTTATTCAAAATGAGACGGGATTAAGTGTGGCACTGCTGAGGAAGTCCAAGCAATCAAATTACATTAACAAAACAGCACAAGTGTAACATGAAAGCACCAGGAAAACAGATTTGAGTTTGTTCTCTTCAGTTACATGACAATCTGACAACCTGACCAGAAGGAAACGTATTTACACTGAGAAAGCCTAAATGTATTTGGACTTTGTAGGGAATTTGTATTGTTAATTCAGGCTTCTCCTGATTTCACTAGTTCCCACCTTTCTGTGAACCTGGGTTTAGCCCTGCTATTCTGCTCACTGCAGGGCATTGGTAAATAGTTCTGGGTGTGTTCTTGTCAGGCTAAGCTTTGGCTGCAGTACAAGAACAACGTTTCAGCCAGGGATGACAGCTGGTTGTTTGGGGAAGCTTATTAAAGATCTGTTTGCAACTCTGTGTGGCAAAACTTCCCACCCAAAGGGAAAGGTCTGGTGGTAGAAATCTGTGAGAGGTGTTTCATCAGTCAGTCCTGGTTCAATGTCTCGACCTGAAATGTCAACCACCCCTTTGGCTTCAAAGATGTTGCCTGACCTGCTGAGTTCCTCTATCAGTGTGTTTATTGTTTCATCAGGGCTCCAACTGAGTTTGGAAGATTAATCATCTGTAGACAAGGGAACTCACATGCAGGGCAATGGAAGAAAAGCGAATGCCTAAAGATAGGATCTGACAAAGCCGCTCAAAAACAGGAAAAGGTTTGACAGGGTGAAAATATAGAAGAATGATTTATGCCAGTGTGTGACCTGGAGGTAAAGGAAATAAATGTGAGGTTATTTTTACAGATGGCTGGGAAAGCCTTAGAAATTCTCTACCATAACACAGATCTTTTTCAAAATGAAGATGGGCAAATATTTTAATGAGGAAAATGTACCAGGAGGCAGAGAATCAGCAGGGGAATGCTTCTACATGGATGGTTCAGAGGGTCAATGCTGACCAATGGGATCTTTCTGTGTCTTAGGATTCTGAGGCTCCCAAGTTTGCGGATTATTTTCTCTTCATTCTTCGGATCTGAGGATCGCCAGTAGGGCCGGTATTTATTGCTCTCCCCTTATTGCCTTTAGGAAGATGAATGCAAGCATCTTCCCGAACCACTGCCCTACTCCTGATGAAAGAGCTCCACTGTGCTGTAAGAGGGAGTTCTAAGATTAGCATCCGGTTGCATACTGGTGAAATGTTTATAGGCCAGGATAATGAGTGACCTCTAGGGGAACCTACCTATGGTTGGGTTACCATGAAGAGGTTGCCCTTGTCCTTCAGGAGGTAGAGTGTGTGAGCCTGGAAGGTACTGTTGGAGTGGTCTGGGCATGTCACTGCAGTACATTCTGTGGATAGTATGTACTATACCAGTGTCGGAGGGGATCAATGTTGTGAGTGGTGGAGGAGGTAGTAGTTAAGTGGGCTGCTTTGTCCTGGTTGGTGCTGAGTTTGTGTAAGTTGTATGTGCCTAGTCTCATTGACACGGACCTGGTCTGTAGCCCCCCAAACCCCTCCCATCAATGTACTTACACAAATTTCTCTTAAATGTTGCAATCAGACCCAGATCCTCCACTTCCAGTGGTGGCTCCTTCCACTCTCCTTCACCCAGTGAGTGAAGATCCCCCTCAGGTTCCTCTTAAATATTTCACCTTTCACCCTTAACCTATAAATTCCAGTTCTGGCCTCCCCAGACTCAGTGGAAAATGCCTGTTTGCATTTATCTTATCTATTCCACTTATAATTTTGCATACCTCTATCAAATCTCTCCTCACCCTCCTACGCTGCAGGGAATAAAGTACTGACCTATTCAACCTTTCCCTATAAGTCAGGTCCACAAGTCCCGGCAACATCCTGGTAAATTTTCTCCGTACTCTTTTAATCTTACTGATATTTTACCTGTAGGTAAATATAACAGCACACAATACTTCACATTTGACTGGGATAAACCATGTATATAGGTTGTAACTGGGTTACCTGTCTGGACACGCCCCTCTGCTGACTGCTCCTGTGGCTCCTCCCACAGAGCCCTGAATAAAGGCGATTGTGTCACTGCTCCTCCCTCAGTCCAGGACAGATATTCAGATCGTGCTGCAAGCTTTGATAGCCTTCCTCGCTGCCCACTATGCCCCCCAACCTCGGTGTCATTCATGAATTTGCTGATCCAATTTACCACATTATCATCCAAATCATTAATACATATGGCAAGCAGCTATAGGCCCAATACCAATCTCTGTGACACACTACTAGTCACAGGACTCCAGTAAGAAAGGTAACCATATTACCACTCTCTGGCTTCTGCAAAGACAATGTAGAATCCAATTTAGTACTTCATCCTGAATGCCAAACAAGTGAACCATTTGGATTAGACTCTCATGCTGGATTTTGTCAAAGGCCTTGCTGAAATCCATGCAGACAACATTCACTAGATTTCCTTTATCAACTTTCCTGGTAACCTCCTCAAAAAGCACTGTAAGAATGCTTAGATGTGAACTACCATGTTGACTATAAGTAATCAGGTCCTAGTTATGCAAATACTTAAGTATACTTTTTCTTAGAATACCTTCCAGTAACTTACCCACTCCTGACATCAGGCTCACAGGTCCATATTTTCCCAGCTTAGCAGAGCCTTTCCTGAACAATGGAACATTATTAGCTATCCTTCAGTCCTCCAGCATCTCACCCATGGCTAAGGAGGTTTTAAATACCTCTGCCTGTGCCCAGGCAATTTCTGCACTACCCTCCCATAAGGTCAGAACGGGACATCTTATCAGACCCTGGGGGCATATCCACCCTAATTTGCCTCAGGATAGCAAGTACCTGCTCTTCTGTAATTCGGATACGGTCTATGATCTCACTACTTATTTGTCTCAATTCTATGAACTTGAGTAAATACCAATGCAAAAAAATCTATTTAAGATCTCCCCCATCTCTTTCAGCTCCAGGAATTGATGACCCTGCTGATCTTCAAGTGGACCAGTTTTGTCCCTTGCTCTCCTTTGCTTTTAAAAGCCCTTGGGATTCTCCTTCACCTTATTTGCCAGAGTAACCACATGCCCTCTTTATCCCTCCCGGTTTCCCTTGTATTTCCCATACTCTTCCACTTCTTATGTTTCTTAAGTGCCCCATTTGTTCCTTGCTGCCTACACCTGCTTTGCACCTACTTCTTCTTAACCAGGGCCTTCGTATCCCTTGAAACAAAGGTTCCTTAAACTTGTCTTTTATTTAAACTCTCAAAATTTAACATCCTAAGGCCTCCCACTTACAAAGCATCCAATTCCCAGAAAACAACCTACCCCAATCTATCCCTGCCAGATCCTTTCTGTTGCCATCAAAATTGCTCTCTCTCCAATTTAGAAACTCAACCTGAGGACCAGTCCAATCCTTCTGCATAATTACCTTGAAAGTAATAGAATTATGATCACTCGATGCAAAATGTTCCCCTGCACACACTGTGTCACCTGCCCTGTCTCTTTCCTTATAGGAGATCCAGTATCACACTTTTCAGTTGTGTCCCCTGTATATTGGTTAAGGAAACTTTCCTGAACACATTTGCCAAATTCTGTCCCATCCAGTCCTTTTACATACTGCATGGGATATGTGAATCTTGGTCATATATGGAAAGTTAAAATTAACTGCGATTACAAACATAAATTACAATATGAAATATTTATATAAAAAATAAATTAAATAACTCGTGCAAAAGGACAGCAAAAATGGTGAGGTTGTGTGCATGGGTTGGTTCATCTGTACAGAAATATGATGGTGGAGGGAAAGAAGCGGTTCCTAAAATGTTGAGCGTGCGTCTTCAGGCTGCTGTATCTCCACCTCGATGGCAGCCATGAGAAGAGGGCATGTCCTGGGTGATAGGAGACCTTAATGGTGAATGCCAGCTTTTCTGAGGCATCGTATTTTGAAAATGTCCTGGATAGTGGGGCAGCTGGTGCCCATGATGGAGCTGGCTAAGTCTGCAGCTTTTCTGAATCTGTGCAATGCTCCTTTTATATCAGCCGGTGATGCAACCAGTTAGAATGCTCCCCATGCTGGCCATACTGAAAAACTCTGGATCTCATCCAGGCAAATCATTCCATACAGAAGTACACTAAGGTATTACAAAAGGAAAAGAGTAACAGAATACAGCATAGCAGTGTTAGATATACAGAGAAAATACAGTGCAGGGTAATAAATAAAACAACTGAGAAATGCCACAATATTATTCCACTTCATAAATCAGCAGTATTTGGATGCATTCCAAATGTATGAATTTCTACTGGTTTAAGATTTACTTTAAATTTATTAAAGGTGTGAGAGGAGGGAAGCTGTTCACACTTCAGCCCTTCGAACAAACACAAAATGCTCGGGGAATAAGTGTTCAAGCAGCACCTCTGGAGGAAAATGACTGGTCGATGTGTCAGGCTGAGATCCTTCCTCAGGACTGATGAAAGAAGTGGGCAGAAACCATAATATAAAGGTACAGGGAAGGGGAGGGACAGGAGCTGGCGGATGATACTCGAACCCAGGTGCAAGGGGGCAGGCAGAAAGATGGAGGAGGGAACAAAAAAACAATGTGAGAATCTAGGAAAGAAGGGGATAGGTGGGAAAGGCAATGGACTGAGGAAAAAAGGATTCTGATCAGAGAGGACAGTAGATCATGGGATAAAGGGAAGGAGTTGGGGAAGCAAAGGGACGAAGGTGAAAGGTCATGAGGATGGGAGTGGGGAAAGAGAAGAGGCAACAGTGCAACATGGATAAGGGAAAATAAGATTGTGTGTGGAAACAGAGGGGAGTGGTTACTGGCACTGATAGTTTAGATCAGGATGGTATCAGTGACTGGGCCATTCTCCATGAAGTTCTTTGTAATTAGCTGAAAAACTGAAACTGAATTTAACTGCAGAGTTGGGGAATAGCTGAGTTCCCAATGTGTTTCCGCTGGTAAGCAGAACTATCCTGTATTCAGACAGGTAGTGACTAGAGGTCAGGTAGCGATGGAGCCTAGATAAGAGCCCTCATTCAACTGTACAACCTTTCACTCATGTAGATCTCTGTATACTTCATTCCCTCTTGTTTAGGGCACGATGGCAAAGCTTGTGAATCTATTGTCTCATATTGCCTATGACCTGGGTTTGATCCTCACTTGGGCAGCTTGTGTGGAGTTTATATGTTCTTCCTGTGGTCATATGGACTTGCTTTGGATTTTCTGATTTCAGTATCCTCAGGACTTTTCAGTCAGCAGGTTACTTGGTCACTATAGATCAAGCCTATGTATAGCTGAGTGGTAGACTGTGGGGCAGTTGATGGGAATGTGGGGAAGATATCTAACAGAGAAAATTATGCTTGTGAGCTAGCATAGATTTGACAGACTTTCTTCAATGCTATAAGTAAAACAGATTTCCAATTGTCTCTCCTTGAATACTTCATCAACTCTTCCAATGCTTTAATGACAGACTAGAGAGGCTTTATGATCAAGTTAAAGCCAACTCTCTCTCTCTCTCTCTCTCTCTCTCTCTCGTTTCTGGGGAGCCCTCTGGGACCTTAGTTTGCATCAACAATGACTCTTCGAAGATTGGTGTCTGAAGGAAGGATTGGTGACCTTGTGTAAGATATGGGGGAGTGGAAAAGTTGCATAGAAATGAAGGGGGAAAAGTCCAAAGCTTAGTCGTTCAAGTCTAACAGAAATAAGAAGTGACTTTAAGAATTAACTGATAAGGTAGATGTTGAGCTTTTGCACGACTACTGTTGTGTAATATTGTGATTAGATATGGTGGTGTATTGTATTGTACCTTTGCAATGAGATTCACTTTAAACAGAAAATGGACATAATACCGATAAATTAAAAGAATGTTTACCTCATATCTGGGTTTTTCATTGCATTGCTGTCAGAAATCATCTTGTGCCATGCTAGCTATATATGCATTCATTACTTTTCATTTCATGTGGTAACAACTTGTTACCTGTTCTAATATTTATCCAGTGCTTGAATATTAAGCTCAGTGCTTTGAGTTGGGGTATTCCAATTCAGGGTCTACATCCTGAACACGAAACACTAGGCCAGTATGGTATGCACAGCAAGTTTGTACAGCAGTGGACTTCATTGAAAGTCATTCTCACCAACTGAGACTGGGGCCAATGTGTATGGCGCCTTAGAAGTGAGTTTGACTGTCATTAATATTGTGAAGATGAAAATGCAATAGATTGTATTGGTGGTATGTAAACAATAAACTTTGCTACAATTGCAGTGGTGTAAAAAAAAAAGAGGCTCATTTCTCTGATTGAATCCTTGTCTATTTTGGTTTAGCTTTGAGCCTTTCAGCTTCATTTTTAACTTTCGTTGATGTATTCAAAAAATTTCCCTAAAATGCAGATATTTTTTCCAATACAGTTGCCCCTCCTTGAGATAATCTATGTAGGATGGTGAGAGGATGAAATAGAGAATCTGGAAACCAAAGTACAAATACCATTGGCAAGGAGACCAGACCTTCTTGTGGATAATCTGCCATAAGGAAGTAATTATATCTTGACTAATATTGATTATGTCTCTTAACTTGCCAGAAATCCTCAATTAATTACTTTGGGCAGTATTCACATTGTTCTGGAGCTCAGCTGTAAATAAATCAGAATCAAGCTTCATTCTAAACATGTGTCTTGTTAGCTGCCATGTATGGTGCAGAGGAATATGAGGTTCATTGAATATTGTCTAGAGTGTGCAGATGAGCAGTAGGTTTTGGTGCTGGTGGTGTTGGGGAAGGGAGTTGATGGAAATGTAAAGAGTATAATATGAGGTTAGTGCATATGGGTGTTTTGAAGGCTAGTATGGACTCAGAAGGCCAAAGAGCCTTTTGATTTTATAACTCTTTGGCAACACAACCGAGGGCGTCCCCCAGGGTAAAGAGAGAGCTTTACTTCAATAAGGAATGTTATGGTGGTTACTCCCACCTATACTGTCATTGAAATGCATCTGCTGCAATAGATCACTGTGGAAGAAGTCAAGATGCATTATCTCTTGGATTGAGTGCCTCACATCTTGTTACAGACTTTGTTTAGGAGCTATTCACTCAGCACCCTGCCTCATTGCTCCGTAGTAGTGTTACCAATTCACTCTTCAAAGTTCAATATAAATTTATTATCGAAGTACATCTTTCTCTTGCGGTTATTCACAGTAGATACAAAGAACAAAGAATCACAATTGAATCAATGGAAAACTACACACAAACAAAGATGGAAAATTAACCAATGTGCAAAAAATTACAAATTGTGCAATTACTAAAAAAAACAAAATAATAACAATAAATCAATAAGTAATAAGGAACATTGAGAACATGAGTTGCGGAGTGCTTGAAAGTGAGTCCATAGGTTGTGGAATCAGTGAGTGAAGTTATCCACTCTGGTTCAAGAGCCTGATGTTTAAGGGTTATAACTAACCCTGAACCCGGTGTTGTGGGACCGGAGGCTCTGGTACCCCCTTCCCTATAGCAGCAGTGAGAAGAGAGCTTGGCTTGGATGGTGGTATCTTGGTGAGGGTCATCAAAGTCTTCCACCCATCATCGATTCTGTAATCCTGTTACTCACTGAACTTCTCTTGCAGAAAGAATGATAAATCAGCTGCGGAGGGATAGTAGATAATAATTCAGAAGATTCCTTCTTAGCGACGTTTGAGCTGAATGAAATCAATGACCGGAAACTCCTAGAGCCAATCTGTCAACCACTGTGCATTGAGCCCTAGTTAGCTGGTCTTGTTGCTGGGACTGGAAGTTGTAAGGAAAGTTAATGGGGTGGTCCAAGGTGTTTTCTGGAAGGTAAGATTTTGTCAGTTTGTTCACCTTCCATTCAGGCACCTGTCTCAAGTGGGGTGTGCTTCAGGGTTAAATTAGCTGGGAATGCCTTTGTGAGGTTTGACTTTGTTGCCTGGTCTCATTCAAGCATTGCCATTCACCCAGTTTTATCCATGCTGGTGCTTTGATGCAACGACCTAAGCTCATATTACTTCCCCTATTTCCATATCACTGAATTCCTTTAACCCCCAAAACCTACCTGTTCAAGTATATGCGAACGGTCTCAGGAACAGAAGTCTTCCGATCCCCTGGCAATTCTCCTCTCACAACGCGTGCTGACAATGCAGATTATTTGGTGCTTTGTCTTTTAACACCTCACAGCTGACAACTTTGGTTTTACAGTGGGTTGTGTTTTGTATTTAATATTTCAGTGGTACTTGAGTAATATTGTACATATATTGTTTGATTAAGCCTTCTTGTTCATTTAAATAATTAATTGTAGGATACGTGTAAAAATACATGAATTGCATACATCATGACGCTACCATATAATACGTGCGTGCATCGCTTAAAGTAAAGAGCAGAATTAGACTCACATTCCAGACTCACTTGTTTTTTATTGTGATTAGTTTTATGTTTTGAAAATACAAAACACAACAGTTATGACAAGGCATTTTTAAAATTAACCCGAGACAGCTACCGGCCTGTTGAAGTGCAGCAAGACCTTTGAGTTATAAAAGTAGAGCAAGAAATGGTCAAGTAAAAAAAAAGTGCAATATGTACAAAGACAGTCAAGTTAAAAAAAGGGCAGAAGATGGAAGAATTCATGGTTTCATGAACTGTGAGTACGAGGTGATAATAATTATAAATAAAAAGACCAGAAATGACCAGCTACATTGGAAAGATTGACGTGCTTGATTACACAACAAATAACTGGATTTCAAATACTGAATGGATTGAGAAGTATCTTAAAGCAAATGGAATAGCCAACGCCAATAGCCAAGTGCCAATTTTGCTGAGTGCATTAGATTTAAAGGCATACTGTTTATTATGAGTTTAACAGCTCCAATCAAAAGAGCTGAAATGAGCTTTGCTAACATTGTGAAAGTAATGCAGGAACATTTAGAACCCAAACCGTTGCTGACTGCAGAATGCTTTAGACTTCATAAGCAGAGTCAAAAGGAAAGGAAGTACACTTCAGCATACATGGTTGAATTGAAGAGATTGGCTGAGCATTGCCAGTTTGATAAAAGGCTTAATGATGCACTGAGAGATTATTTAGTTTGTGGAATCTTACAAGAAACATTCAAAAATGGCTCCTAACTGAAGCGCAACTTATATTTAAAACAGTAGTTGAAATCACTGTATCAATGGAAACAGCAGACAGAGACCCAATTGAGTTGCAGTCAGAGATGAAAATGACCATGAACACAATTGCAACGGCTAAACAGAATCATGACTGGCCAAATAAATTTTGTTACTGTTGTGGCAGGTGCTCACATACACCAGACCAATGCAAGTTTAAAGGCGAAGCTTGCAGAAAATGCAACAAAGTAGGACACATGCAAAGAGTATGTCAGACATATTAATATAAATGGACTGTACAAGAAAGAGAAAAAGATAAAAGTTCAAGTTACATTTTCAAAAAGGGCACTAATCTGTATGTTGTTGATGAAGAATCTAATAATAGTGAGACTGATACAGGCTTGTGTAGCCTTGAGATTTACAATGTGAAAACTAACAGGAGACAAGCAATATGGCTTATGCAGAGGTGAACAGCAAATTAATTAAAATGGAGTTGGACACTGGCTTGGCTAATTCAGTCATTCCACAAAATGAGTCTGAATGGCATTTTAAAGATATTAAACTGAAGCCTGCAGATGTGCAGCTAAGAACTTTTACTGGAGAAAAGATAATTCTTGTGGAAATGACATTCATAACTGAAATACAGCAACCAACAAGCCACAATGAGCTTGTATGTGGTAAAAGCGGAAGGGTTAGCATTGTGGGGACATGATTGGCTGAGACAAGAGCAACTTGATTGGAGTTTCATCCACCATTTGTATGGCACATCCCCTGCAAGAGAGTCAAATAAAAGCAAATTAAGAAAACTGCTGGATAAAGCCACAACTGACACCATGCTGTACTCCATGAACTGTTGCCCAACAAAGGGCAATCAAGTGTTGGTGCAAACCTCTGTATCTCCAGTTAGAAAGTGTATTGGACCAAGGAATGACCATGCTGCTCAGAGGAATCATGAAAATGATGAAAGCAGTACTCCAACTTCAACAGTTTTTGTAAGCAACATAACTGAGCAAGCTTCTGATATGTTACTCAGTGGCGCATTAAGGTTATTGCATGAACTTCAAATGGGAGCCAAAAAGCTGCTTGTAATAGGAGATGCAAATACCAAAGCCCAGCTGGTTGGATGAAGGGTCAAAAGGAAAGAAACATAGAAACATAGAAACATAGAAAATAGGTGCAGGAGTAGGCCATTCGGCCCTTCGAGCCTGCACCGCCATTCAATATGATCATGGCTGATCATCCAACTCAGAACCCTGTACCAGCCTTCCCTCCAAACCCCCTGATCCCTTTAGCCACAAGGGCCATATCTAACTCCCTCTTAAATATAGCCAATGAACTGGCCTCAACTGTTTCCTGTGGCAGAGAATTCCACAGATTCACCACTCTCTGTGTGAAGAAGTTTTCCTAATCTCGGTCCTAAAAGGCTTCCCCTTTATCATCAAACTGTGACCCCTCGTTCTGGACTTCCTCAACACCAGGAACAATCTTCCTGCATCTAACCTGTCCAATCCCTTTAGGATTTTATACGTTTCAATAAGATCCCCCCTCAATCTTCTAAATTCCAACGAGTATAAGCCTAGCTGATCCAGTCTTTCATCATATGAAAGTGCTGCCATCCCAGGAATCAATCTGGTGAACCTTCTTTGTACTCCCTCTATGGCAAGAATGTCTTTCCTCAGATTAGGGGACCAAAACTGCACACAATACTCCAGGTGTGGTCTCACCAAGGCCTTGTACAACTGCAATAGTACCTCCCTGCTCCTGTACTCGAATCCTCTCGCTATAAATGCCAGCATACCATTCGCCTTTTTCACCACCTGCTGTACCTGCATGCCCACTTTCAATGACTGGTGTATAATGACACCCAGGTCTTGTTGCACCTCCCCTTTTCCTAATCGGCCACTATTCAGATAATAATCTGTTTTCCTGTTTTTGCCACCAAAGTGGATAACCTCACATTTATCCACATTAAATTGCATCTGCCATGAATTTGCCCACTCACCTAACCTATCCAACTCACCCTGCATCCTCTTAGCATCCTCCTCACAGCTAACACTGCCACCCAGCTTCGTGTCATCTGCAAACTTGAATTTGCTGTATTTAATTCCCTCATCTAAGTCACTAATATATATTGAAAACAACTGGGGTCTCAGCACTGAGCCTTGCGGTACCCCACTAGTCACTGCCTGCCATTCTGAAAAGGTCCCGTTTATTCCCACTCTTTGCTTCCTGTCTGCGAACTAATTCTTTATCCACATCATACCTTACCCCCAATACCATGTGCTTTAAGTTTGCACACTAATCTTCTGTGTGGGACCTTGTCAAAAGCCTTTTGAAAATCCAAATATATCACATCCACTGGTTCTCCCCAATCCACTCTACTAGTTACATCCTCAAAAAATTCTATGAGATTCGTCAGACATGATTTTCCTTTCACAAATCCATGCTGACTTTGTCCGATGATTTCACCGCTTTCCAAATGTGCTGTTATCACATCTTTGATAACTGACTCTAGCATTTTCCCCACCACCGATGTTAGGCTAACCAGTCTATAATTTCCCGGTTTCTCTCTCCCTCCTTTTTTAAAAATTGGGGTTACATTAGCCACCCTCCAATCCTCAGGAACTAGTCCAGAATCTAAAGAGTTTTGAAAAATTATCACTAATGCATCCACTATTTCTTGGGCTACTTCCTTAAGCACTCTAGGATGCAGACTATCTGGCCCTGGGGATTTATCTGCCTTTAATCTCTTCAATTTACCTAACACCACTTCCCTACTAACATGTATTTTCCTCAGTTCCTCCATCTCACTGGACCCTCTGTCCCCTACTATTTCTGGAAGATTATTTATGTCCTCCTTAGTGAAGACAGAACCAAAGTAGTTATTCAATTGGTCTGCTATGTCCTTGCTCCCCATAATCAATTCACCTGTTTCTGTCTGTAGGGGACCTACATTTGTCTTAACCAATCTTTTTCCTTTTACATATCTATAAAAGCTTTTACAGTCAGTTTTTATGTTCCCTGCCAGTTTTCTCTCATAATCTTTTTTCCCCTTCCTAAAGAGGTCAATGGAGATATGAAACAGAGGATTCGTCAGATGATGTGGATGAGGAAACCAAGAGGAGGCATCAGATCGTAAAGGGGACAATAGAAGGATTAACAAAAGAATTCTCCAGTGAAATAAATGCACCTTCCCAAGATCACGATACACATCCTAGGAAGAAGAAAATGGAAGGCCAGAAAAAAGAAAAACAAGAAGTTGGAAAGGAGAGGAGAGATGGAGAGAATGATGGTGAGAGAGAAAGAGAAAGGCCTGAAAGAGAGAAAGTGTGTGAAGAAAAGGAATGGAATTGAGAGCGGGACATAGAGAAAGAGGAAGCCATGAAGAGGAGACAAAAAGCGCCCAGAGCTTCAGAACTACTTTCTGTAGTTTCAGAGTCAACTCCTATAACCACCACATAGGAGACCCCAGAACCTGAAACTGTTTCACAACCACGTCTCACCTGCCAAACAGAGTGACCTCACTTGTCAGAATAAATGCCACCCACCACAGTAAGATAGACTCTGCAGTGACTAAATCTTTAGACCAGAATGGGACAATTCAAAATTTACTATGCTGTGGATGTCTATATAGCGATTGTATTATATAGTATACTGTCAGGCGTCCCCAACCTCTTTTGCACTGCGGACCAGTTTAATATTGACAATATTCTTGCGGACCGGCTGACGGGGGTGGGGTGTGGGTGGGCAGTGCTAATCACGACCGGACTATAGGTGATAAGTCAACTATAAGTCACTTATAAGTGGCTAGTACACTCAATTCCGTTTCTAAAAGAGTTTATCTAATGAATTTAATATTAAACACACTGCACATATTTTCCTCGCATGAATATAGTGATAAGTCAATTACAAGTCATTTATAAGTCAATAACATCATAACATTTTAAGTAACGTTTGGATATTAGACACACAGCGCATATTTTCCTCGTATGAACATATAAAATCATTGCAACACACCAATATCGCTGAATCAGTGGGAGCCCTCGGCTTGTTTCCCTGCAACAAGACGGTCCCATTGAGGGGTGATGGGAGACAGCGATACTCGAAGGGGGGTCTTTATGTCCAGTCTATTCCGCAATTTAGTTTTCGTTGCATTCATTGCAGAAAACCCCGCTTCGCACAGATATGATGTTGGAAATGGAAGCAACATTTTCAGTGCTTTCGTGGCTTTCTCAGGATATTCAGCCTTGACTTTGATCCAGAATGCCGGCGGAGATGTTACGTCAAACATACTTTTCAGCCCACCATCATTGACGAGCAACCCTGAGGAGTTGATCTTCTTCCCGCGCTGACATGGATGATTCACTGGGGACATTCGCAAATGGGTCACGGACCCATTCCTTTGCACATCTTGGTTATTTGCGGTTAGGAAGTAACGCTCAAATTCTGTTGACAGTGAAGATAGGAGATCGCGCACCAGCTGTGAGAAGGACGGTGCAGCCTCAGTCTGTCCCAAAATTCCAGCTAATGTTGGGAGCATGTCAAATATGCCCCTGTCCACTTGACATCTCAGAGCAGCAGCATTTGTGAAGGTGGTGGATCTCAGCACTTGCTTCAGTCCCACTTGCTCACATTTTTTTTCCGCTCAAAAAACTCAACGGGTTTGTCTTTAAGAGCAGGGTGCTTGGACTCAAAGTGCCAAAGCAGTTTTGAGGACTTCATTGCCTCATTAGACAGCTTGTCTCCACATATCACACACAGGGGGCTTGGAGAGTGCCAGTCACCGGTCACAATAAAGCAATACTTTATGTACAACTCATCGTATTTTCTGCTGAAGGAAGCTTTCTTTTTTTTTGCAGTCTCGGCCTCAGCTGTCTCTGCATCATCATCAGTGTTTCTTATGTATGTATATAAGTTAAGTTGAAGTTTATGGCTAAGCATGTAGTATTTTGTATCTAATATTTCAGTAGTATTTGAGTAATATTGCAAATATATTTTTTAATTAAGCATTCTTGTTCATTTAAATAATTACTACAGGTTATAAGGAAAAATATGTGAATTGCATATGTCACTTGATACATGCATGACTTACTTAAGGTAAAGAATGGAGTTAGACAAACGTTCTGGACTCCCTTGTTTTTATTTTGATTAGTTTTATGCTTTGGCATTTCAAAAATAACTCACGGACTATCAAGTGCTTGAGTACATTCTGATGAATAAAGCAGATGTTACCCAAATGAAAACTTTGTATAAGCATTGAGAACTGACAGTACAAAGTAGGCTGTGTGGTCCACATGATCTACCCTGGTGTTTCGATGCTCACAAAACATCTCCAATTCTACTATTATAACCCTGTCAGCACATTCTGCCATGTTTCTTCTCTTGTATGCTTAATTTGATTGCCCTAAAATATATTTGTGTTATTTGATTGAACTTGTGGAGGTCGGTTCCACACTTGTATCATTCTGAGTAAAAGAGGCTCCCCAAAATTCCTTTACAGATTTATTAGCAGCATTTCCATATTTATTTCCACAGGTCTGGCTCCCCGCCCTCAAAAGTGGAGATATCTCCTCTATATCCAACCAATAAAGCTCTTCATAACTTTATAAACTTCTAATAGATTGCCCCCAGCTTTCTTTTTTCTGGAGAAAAGAATTTCAGTCTATTCAATTTCTCCTGATAGTAATTTTCTTTTCTTGTAATGGATTCTGTCTTCTACAAAATGTAATCAACTAGAGGCATACTGATATTGGGAAACAACCTTGTCTGAAACTGTAGGTTTGGGTCGTGTCCAAGCCACACACTGTAACAAAGAAAAAAGCAATTTACTTAAGATGTTATGTTGTATAAGCTCTATCCTTCAACTAGTCTCTCAGGCTTGTCACATCAGGCCCCAATTTAGAAAATATTTACACATTGCAATCAGCTTGTGTGCATTTCATGCAGAGTGCATCACATGCCACTCTGTTGCTGAAGTCTCACATTCTTTATGATCGCTGCCCGCTCACATTTCCAAGCCAAATGGTCATGGTCCTTGTATTATCTGAGGCAGAATCAGAGGCAAAGACCGTGAAATGGGATGAGAGTAGTTGGCAAATGAAAAAGGATGGATGCAAAGAGAGAATTGAAAGTCTACATTGTACCTGTCAAAGGGTAGGGATGGGGTATAGAGAGAGCAGTTTTTCCATCCTATAGTCAAGGACTAGAAAGTTAGCTTAATTTTGAACTTGAAGACGTTTCCATGTCAGATCATTTTTTGACAATTCAGCTCCATTTCCAATGGGAAGTTTGCCACCCTTCACTGAGCAGGTGGATCTGAACACGAACACGAACATGAACCATAGCCCAATCGCTGTGCTTAATATGCCATATTATCTACAGTAAAATACCCTTCAAGAAATTCATCTTCAGGGCATAGATAGGTCTTTATTTTTGTGTGTGCTTTTTATCCATCCAAAATAAAATGGGATGTTTTGACAGATTCTGTTCTGACAACGCTGTCCCAACTAGTCAGTCTTGCCGGAATCCAAAGCTGTGATTTGCAGGATCCGCCAAGGGTGCTGACTGCGAGATCTATTCTCTACCAGTTCGACAGTGGGGAAGGGTAAATAAATCACTGAAGAAAATCAGCAGCTTACAGTTTACAACTTGCCAGCTCATAAAGCCACAGCTACATAAGAAAAGCAGGAAGCCAGCCAAATCAGATGAGCCCCGGAGAAGGAATGAGACAAGACAAAGCACAGCTAAGAGGGTCTGAAGAAGGACTGAGAGAGGCTGTAATAAATCTGCTAGGATTTTCAGTGCACCATTATTTGATAAAAGGGTAAATGGCCAAACTATGGTTTTGATGGAAACAGATTACTTCGATGAACCCTCTGACATAACACATTTGTTCCGTTAACATTAAAGCCTTTACCTCACCAAAACGGGTGTCAATGAAGGGCAGTTCCAATGGGTAATACAAAAGGAAGATCTCTTACAATACAACAGGGTCGGTGAGGTCAACAGGAAGCACCTGAAATTTATTTTTTGGGCTAGAGATAGGTTGGATCTGATGCTATTGGCAAAGCAATAAGGGATGCACACAACACAAACACTTCCCAGCAACAGAGAGGCATACTTAAAAATAGAATCTACCACCTGTGAGCAAATGGAAACAGAATATTTGTAAACTTCTCAGATTTGGGGCCTGGGTGTCTAAAACTGAATGCCCACGCAAGATCTCAATTTCTTTAAACAATTTGCTTTGGCGAGTGTTGGCAGTGCAATGCAAACAGAGCAGCCGTTTTACCTGCTATAAGAACACCAGACTTGCTAACTTTGTTTCACAACCTGGAGGAGTGAATTGTTATTTGCGGAGGAGAGCACACCCAGGCCCTCCATTGGTTGGGGTTGATCTCGGATGGTGCATCCCAGCTGTCTACATGAGACGCAAGCCAGGGCAATGAGATATGGAGAACAAGCTGTTGCCCATGTAGCAGGCATCCCCCCCCAACCCCCAACCCCCACGCAGCTGCTGAATCCAAAGAAACAGCAGAGGCCAATACAGTTTGGCTTCAGAGGCATTGCACGAGTTGGCATTCAGCTTCGAACTCATCGTAGGAATGCCTTAAGGACTCCGACTTCAGATTTTTCCTCAGGGTTTACTCCTGAGGCCTTCCCCAGAGTGGGTATAGTTGCAAGGCAGAGAAGGTTTAAAATCAGCTTTTTCCTTCTCCCAGATGAGCTGCCCCGCCAACTATGGCTGACAAGCTTCATCTACCCAAAGAGACTGGTTCTAAAGTGCCAGTAACCCACCTTTGCCTCTTCTCCTGTCAGCTTCTGCCAGACTTAGTAACTAAGCCACATGTGAAGGCTAGGAGCTGGACTTGGTTGTTGGAGGCTATTTGCGATGCATGCCATTGTCCTATCTCTGCATGTAATAAATAGTAATATTCTGATAATCATGAACCCTTGAGATTTCTGTGCAGCTGGACTCCAAGTTTTTCTGAAATATCAGACGTTATTCCCATTAATAACCAAATACATATATATTTCATTTAATAGGTACTGCGAATTACCTCCCCCTTTATGGAACCAGAGGAAGAGAGCTGGCTATGGTAAAATAGGAGATATATAAAAGCAGATTTTCTATATGAAGAGGTTGGTATGCCTGGACAAAACCAGAGTTAAAGGACCTGAGACTGACAAAGCAAATCCATCGAAGAATGATTAAAATGACAATGAGGTCAATGCTTTTAGCTCAGGAAGGCCAGTAGATTCAGCTGATAGACAGGTAGGATTAGGTCCAGGATTTAAAAAGAGTGCCTAAGTTTGTGTAAATTAAGAATACTGTAGATCGATGATAATTTTATATCTTATGGTTCGGGAATCCCGTGATCCTGCATCTATCTTCGCCCCTCCCCCTCCCCCCATTAGTCCAGAAGGTGAGTCGGGAATACAAGGTGCAAGTGGGGCACATGGTCCGAGCTAGAGCGGAGTGTTGGATCCAGACCACTGGGGGTAAGGAATGCTTGTGACATGGACAGCTAGTATACGTCCTATTCCCATTAACTCACAGCTTTACTGGAAAATTTATTATACCACTGTGTGACATGTAAAACAATGAAACTTGTTACTTGTTACATACACCTGTTAGGGTGCATTCTCCAGATACTTTATAAGGTAAATGTAGCCTTCAGCCAGGAGCAGATGTCATCAGGTGGTCCCCAACCTTCACAGAGTGTTTCGACCCTTAACCACGACACTCTCCAGTTGGTGGACCGGCAGTGGTGGCCAAGTTACTTCCCATCTGCTCCTGGCTTCCAGCTCCCCTCCTCTCGCCTACTCCAAATCCAACAAGAGGCTCGTTCTGCCTCTTCTGCCATCCTACGAGCTGCTTGTTTTTTGCTCCTTTCGTCCAGGCCCAGATCTGAAAACAACCGCCATGCTGATTTGGCTGGAAAACCTCTGCAGCCGATCTCCACAGGGAACAACCATGCCTGCCGTCCCTTGTTTTTACGCTCCTGCACTAAGGGCTGGTACTTCAAGGCCTTTCTCTCATGGGCCTCTTCCCATCCCTCCTCCCACGGCACAGTCAGCTCAACCAGAATTATTTTCCTGTCTTCAGTTGACCACAGTACAATGTCCGGGCGTAGGGTTGTGTGCACCACATCTGGGAACTGCAGCCTCCTTCCCACATCGACCCTCATCTCCCAGGACCTGCCGTTAGCAGCAGGTTGGGCTTTGGTTGTGTGGTTACAAAAGGCCTGGCTCCCTCTTTGATGAAGGTGATGGCCTTCCTCAAATCTGTGCCAGCCGTCCTCTTCTTGCTCCTCTCCCGCTCTAGTGTGTCAGCAAGAGCCAGAAGCACCTTATTATGGCGCCACCTATACTGTCCTTGAGTTAGAGCTGTTTTACACCTGGACAGTATATGAGCCAGTGTCCCCTTTTGACCACAGAGCTTACAGTTCGGGTCCTTTCTCATCCCCCATGTGTACAGATGTAATGGTGAAGGAAGGGTGTCACACACAGATCGCAAGAGGAAGGAAATACGGAAGGGCTCCAGCCTACATAACTCTGCCCATGAGATCTTGCGCTTGGGCAGATCCCATTTTGCCCAGGCACCCTGGGACCCTTGTTCCACTGCCTTTGACATCAGCTTCTCTTCCTCACGGATCCGTACTTCTGCCTGTACCATGTCTCGCCTGTTCCTTATGCTTGCGTTTCCCCACTACTGGAAGTGAACTGAGCCAAATAAATATATGTATTTGGTTATTAATAGGAATAACATCTGATATTTCAGGAAAAAATGGAGTCTGGCAGCACAGGAGTCTGAAGGGTTCACGATTATCAGAATATTACTGTATTTATCATATGTAGAGGTAGGACAATTACCAAGCAGGACATTAGAGAAGTTCCAGAATTTCAGTATAACATCTGGAATTCCTTATAACGTTGGGTAATTTGATCAGTCTTTTCTCCTGACAAATTGTGAGATAAAGTCAGAGTTGCACTGTGTTATAACTGCAATAGGTTGTGTCCCTCTAGGAACTGGAGCTATGCAAGGGTAACATTTTGCAGATAAACATGGTTAAAGGGTTGGCACAACATCATGGGCTGAAGTGCTGTACTGTGCTGTGCTGATCTATGTTCAATGTTCTACATAGGCCAATAGAGGTAGCTAAGTCACAATCAAGAAGTGATGGCCCCAAGTGCTCTCGCAACAGCTACACTCACCTCCAGCAGATTGCAGGTGGCACTGAAGCTTGTGCTGAATGCTGAAACGCTAATTCATCTTCTCTGTCAACACTTGAATATTCCCGCCATATTACCATCTGCGATTTTGTGCTTGACACAAGCAGACCTGAGTTGACAAGAGGATAACAATGATGCATTGCCCAGATTTTCATGTTGGGGTGTGTGCTGATTTCGCCAACTACATTCAGATGCAGTCAGCACTTCTGAGCTAAGGAGGAAAATGTGCAGGTTTATTCAGTGACTCTGGTCACGAAGCATCAGGCAATGGCGGCCTTTACTTTTCTGCCCTACATCAGTTACTTGATTTTTAAAAAAAAGTGCCTTCCATGACGTTCTAAGAGAAAAAGTCGCACGAGCCCTTTGGCCAAACTTGTCCTTGCTAACTGAGATGCCTATCTAAACTAAACACTGAACCTTCCTATCCATGTACTGTACCTGTCCAAGTCTCTTTTTAAATATTGTTATTGTATCTGTCTCACTTCCTCTGGCAGTTCATTCCATACACATACCACTCTCTGTGTGAAGAAGTTGTTCCTCGAGTTCCATTTCAATTCTTCCCCTTTCACCTTAAACTTATGTCCTTTAGCTCTCGATTCCCCAAACCTGGGAAAAAGATTAAGTGCATCCACAACTCCTATGCCTCTCATAACTCTATCACCCTCAATCTCCTATGCTCAAAGGAATAAAGTTTGAAACTGTCTAACCTCACCTTATAACCCATTCCCTCAAGTCCTGGCTACATCCTTGTAAACCTTTTTTTGCACTCTTTCCAGCTTCATGGTATCCTTCCTAGGCAGTGACCAAAACTGAACATAACACTCTAAGTGGAGTCAAGAGAACCTTAGCTTCACATGAAAAGAATGTGTAGAGCACTGGAGGGTGGGAAGAGAAGAATGAAAGGGATGGTTTTGCATTTTCATTGAGAGAAGATGTGAGGATTGGAAGAAATGGAACAATAATGAGAATACTCCTTGTGACATAAGCCGATGGTCAGGCCTCTGAGAACAGTGATGCCATCCTGGCTTCCCTTTCCAGAACGCACAATGGTCTGCTTGCTGGAAGAAGACTCTGAATATCACCTCATTACTTACTGCCTTACTTTGCCCTATCTCCTTCGCGTTCCTCTTGTCCACCTCCTGCATTGCTTCCTTTTGCTCCAAAACCAGGCAGAGCTCTGGCATCGCTCAACGGATCAGACAGCTTCAATAAAGAAAGGTAAAGCAAAGGGAGTGCAATATGTGACCAAATGTTATAACCACTCAGCAGTGACACAGACAGCACAAGTCTGAAGTTGCCGATTTCAATATGCATGCTGGCTTCCAGCAGGGCAGGCCCGTTGATCGTTCCCTCTCTTTTCACTTCCTGCTGTCACTGCAACATGGACTTTCTGATGTGTCCACAAACACTTCCTTGATTCCTTTGTTACTTAACTTCACTGAGTGATAACTGCTATAGCCAATTAAACTAATAATACATCTCTTGGATATGAGAGGAAAGCAGAGCCCTTGGAGAAAATCACACTGTCACAGGAAGAACAGGCAGACTTTGTGTGGTAAACCATATATATATGTTGTAACTGGGTTACCCTGTCTGGACACACCCCTCTGCTGACTGCCCCTGTGGCTCCCGACTGCGCCTCTTCCTATAGATGCTGCCTGGCCTGCTGCGTTCACCAGCAACTTTGATGTATGTTGTCCCCTGAATAAAGGTGATTTCGCCCTGCTCCTCCCCCTCAGTCTGGGGCAGACACGCAGCATGCTGGAAGTCATATTTTACTGCGAATAAAAGCCTTTCAGTATTTACCCTACTTCAGTCTTTCGGAGTAGTTGAAGGTGTATCACTGTGCCTAAACTCAGAGTCGAACACGTCACTGGAACTGTGAGCCAGCCGCTCCACTTACTCTGCCACAAGGTTACTCTCTCATCAGACTTATGAACAGACTTCTCTACTCAAGGGCCAATTTATCACTGAGACCAAATGCATGTTATTTTGGGACTGATATTAAAAACAGCCTATTGTGCAAATATTTTATGCATACTAAGGTGGCTGTATTGGACCTGTTGTTAGCACCTTTATAATGCATGTTATAACTGACTTCCTGACCAATTGACCAACAGACCACAATCAGCAGGTGTAGGCAGCAACACCTCTGCAACAATTATGCTAAACACTGGCACTCCACAGGAATGCATCCTCAGCCCTCTACTCGACACCCTGCACACTCATGACTGTGTGACCAGATACTGCTGGAACTCCATCTGCTAATTTGTAGATAATATCATCATAATGGGCCTCATCTTAATTAACAATGAGTCAGACTGTAGGACGGAGATAGAGAACTTAATAACAGTGTCATGACAACATCTCCCTGAATGTCAGCAGAACAAAAGAGCTGCTCATTGGCTTCAGGAAGGGAGCAGTGTGCACCCTCTTGTCCTGATCAATGGTGTTCCAGCTTAGAGGGTTGAGAACTTTAAGCTCCTAGGAGTGAATATCCTGTCCTGGTCCAATCACACAGATGCCATGGCCAACAAAGTTCCCCAATGCTTACCTCCTCTGGAGGCTAAACTAATTGGATATGTCCCTGTGACCCTGACCAATTTTTTATTGTGCACCATAGAAAACATCCTATCTGGATAGATCAATATTTGGTATGGCAGCTGCTCTGCACATGACTGCAAGAAATTGCCGAGAATCATGGACACAGCTCAGCAGATCACATCATATGCAGGACAAGCTTTTCACTGTACATGCTGCGATAATAAACCGATTCTAGTTCCCAGTCATGTTTAGTTTGTAGCTTTCTTGTGAATACTGCTCATGATGCCATGTGCTTGTGGTGCTGGTGCAATTAGAGCATAAGACCATAAGAGATAGGACCAGAATTAAGCCATTCGGCCCATCATGTCTGCTCCGCCATTTCATCATGGCTGATCCATTTTGGATAATCAAGAACCTATCAATCTCCACCTTAAATTCACCCAATAACCTGGCCTGTGGCAACGACTTCTACAGATTCACTACCCTCTGGCTAAAGAAATTCTTCCTCACTCTCCGTTCTAAATCAACGCCCCTCTATCCTGAGGCTGTGTTGTCTGGTCCTAAATTCCCCCACTGTTGGAAACATCCTCTCCACATCTACTCTATCACAGGCTTTCAACAGTTGATAGGTTTCAAAGAGATCCTCCTGTAATATAATAGACATATCGTTCGTAATAGAAACAATTTCACAAGCACTATAATTGAGTTGTTGTGTTCACTATAAGAGACTGTTTCTGACATATTGATATCGGTGCAAGGTGACTGCTTTTGATTTGTTTGTAATGGAAGTAAAGGCCTGTGGCTTTTGTTAAACACATAAAACGACTCTTGCATGTTTTATTCACAAAATCCCACATTGGTGACCTGGACACTCTCTGACAATTCCAGAGTTATTTAATGACATGTCAACCAACGCAGATGCTTTGAAGCTGCCGGAGTTTTGGGAGCAGCACACTGCCCATGGTGTGCATAGGTGGAAGCCCAGTTTATGCTGTGAGAAATCATTGTGGACAACATCAAATTTTACTATGTCATAGAATCGCTAAGTAGTCCCACACCAGCCAGAGTCTGAGTCTATTAGAATACCCGCCTGCACTTGATCAACATGTCACTCTGAAAACTCACCTATTACAGACTTCAGGTCTCCTCTGAGTCTGAGCGTGTAAAGCTGTCCCTGCCCGGCCTGCGTGACACTGGGCCTTCAGAACTAGTGGACAACATGCTATTTTCCCTAGGCAATCACCATCTTTATTTTATTTTGAAAGAACTCTTTACGCAACAAGTGTCTAATCAAGTATACACAGACCTCGCTAACAACCCGTGAAGGATGATAGGGAGCTTGTTAAAATGGCTGATAATCTACACTCAACCAGGCAGAGGTGCATGATTCTTCCTCCTTTCCCTGTCTCAATAAGCACAGTCAGCAGAGCCTCCAGCAGACTCACACCCATGGCTCTGAACCAGACAACACCAGGTCTTTGTTTTTACCACACACGCTTCGGCACGAACACCAGGAACTGCTGACGACCATGCAACTTCAATGGTACCAGCACATCAGGGCATTGGAGGTCTGGGAACACCATGGATTCCGGCTGCTAGGGTCCTCTATTGCTCATTATGGACACTATTGCAGGGCAATTCTTCCTGTGTTATATGAGTGCTCAAGTGAGTGTGCTGACAGCACCGTCCATTGATTATAAGGCAGAGAGCAAAGGACCCTCGCGGGAGGCTGCCAATGGCAGTAGGTTCCAGACTTTTGGGACAAGATATGTGACGCTCTGCTTCAGTGGATGACACAGACTTTGCCTGAAGTTTCCTGTGTGCCAAAGGACTGTTAGTAATTTTAAGAACTGGCAGCTTCTGGACACGAAGGATTTTAGGTCCTTTCGCTCTACCCCCAGTAAGTTCCCTATGTCAACTCTGCACAACCACATGCAAATTCCCAAACCTCACCAAGCCCACATTTTCCACCTCAGTCGCAAACCATGAGGTTGAGCATCACATTTCCACAACTGGCTTGCCAGTCCAGACCCGTGCGCGTAGACCGGTCTCGGAGATTATGGCCAGCACAAAGGCTGAGTTTGCTAACCTGGAAACACTTGGCATTGTACACAGGTCATATTGCCCTTGGGCTTCACCTCTCCACATGGTCCCTAAACCTAATGGTGGCTGCTGGCCACGTGGTGATTACTGTCACCTTAATAAGGCCACAATACCCCGATCATTACCCAGTCCCACATTGATTCACGACTTTTTGGGTCGTTAGCTGGAAAGATGAAGTTTTCGAAAGCGGACTTAGTCAGGGGCTACCATCAAGCACTGGGGGTGTTCACAAAACTGTTATTGTAACCTCATTTGGCCTTTTAGAATTTCTGCACATGGTGTTTGGGCTGAAAAATGCGGCACAGGCTTTCCAGCGACTAAAAGACTCAGTTGTAAAAGACTTTGATTTTGGTTTTGTTTACCTGGATAACATACATGTCACCTGTGCATCCAAAACTTCACACTAATTGCATCTCCTCACGCTTTACAAGCCAACATGGGCTAATTATTAACCCAGATAGATACCAGCTCGGGTTATTTAAAACTAACTTCCTTGGCCTTCACATCTCCACAGAAGGTGTGACACCCTTGCTGTCAAAAGTCCCTGCTTTTATGGACATCCAAGGCACTGCAAGAGTTTTTAGGTATAGTGAATTTTGATCATGAGCTGCTGAACTTATGCTGCCCTTGTATAGTGCTCTTAAAGGCAGTGCACCTAGCCTTATGTCTGAGTGGCCAGCTGAAACGACAAGAACATTTGATGTCACCAAATGAGCTCCTTCGAATGTGACCATACTGGTGCACGCACTCTGCAACACACCTATAACCATCGCTACTGATGCCTCTGACGATGCTGTGGGTGTAGTTGGTTGGAGAAGTGTGGCAGCCACTTTTCTTCTTCAGATGGCAACTCTGCTCCCCCCCAACCCCTCTGAGAGGAAGTACAGCATGATTGACCATGAGATTATATCAGTCTCTATCTGGCCATCCAATATTTTCATTGAGAAATGGGTCAACGTTTCTCAGTGTTCTTTTTCCATTCTCCTGATATGTTTAAATTCTTCTGCAGCTTCCCCGTTTCCTTAACACTGTTTGCCCCTCCACTCATCTTTGTATTGCCCCCAGATCTGGTCACAAAGTCACTCAAAGCATTGACATACAACGTAAAAAGGAGCTGTTCCAGCATTGAATCCTGTGGGACCCCACTTGTCACTGACAGCCAAGCAGAAAAATGCTTCCTTTATTCCTACTCTTTGCCTTCTGCCAATCAGCCAATCCTTTATCCATACGTATCTTTCTTGTAAGTAGTCTATACCTTGTTAAGCAACTTCATGTGCGGCACCTTGTCAAAAGTCTTCTGAAAAATCCATGTATACAACACCAATTCTCCTTTATCTAGCTGCTTGTTGTTTCCTCAAAGAATTTGAACCGATTTGTCCGGAAAGATTTCCCCTTAAGGAAACCATGTTGACTTTGGCCTATTTTATCATGTGCCTCCAAGCACCCTGAAACCAAATCCTTAACAATTGACTCCAATATCTTCCAACCACTAAAGTCAGACTAGCTGACCTCTAGTTTTCTTTCTTCTGCCTCCCTCCCTTCTTAAAGAGTGGAATGACATTTGCAATTTTCCAGTCTGCAGGAACCATGCCAGAATCTAGTGATCCTTGAGAAATCATATACAATGCTTCCACAATCTCCCCAGTCACCTTTTTCAGAACTCTATGGTGTAGTCCACCTGGTCCAGATGACTTATCCACCTTCAGACCTTACAGCGTCACAAGCACCTTCTCTCTAGTAAAAGTGATTGGATTCACTTCTGCCCCCTGACACTTTCGAACTTCTGGAATACTGCTTGTGTTTTACACAGAAGATGGATGCAAAATACTTATTTAGTTCATTCACTATTTCCTTGTCTCTCATTACTATCTCTCCAGCATCATTTTCCTGTGATCTGATATCTACTCTCACATCTCTTACTCTTCATATATTTGAAAAAAGCTTTTGGTATCCTCTTTGATATTATTGGATAGTTTACCTGCATATTTCATCTTTTCCCTCTTTATGGCTTTTTAGTTGCCTTCTGCTGGTTTCTAAAGGTTTTCTAACCTTCTAACTCTCCTCTATATTTTTTACTTTATTCTATGCCCTCTCTTTTTCTTTTATGTTGGTTTTGACTTCTCTTGTCAGCCACGGTTGCATCATTCTGCCTTTAGAAAAATTCTTCTTGAGGCTTCTGGTGACGTCATCGTTCAGAAGGGCAGCTTAAATCAACAGTTCCTTCCGGAAAAATGCATATTTTCCCCCATTATTCCATCAAATATAAGATCTTTCGAAAATATCTGAATTGATAAGGCGGGAAAGAATGGGGAAAAAGAATGGAGATTAAAAAAACATCACTGGGGAGCCTATGGAAGAGAGGGGTACAGCGCACGGCTCTCCTACACGTGCCCGTGGCAGCGAAGCTGACGCTGGGCCTCGTGCAGGCAAAGCGGCAAATATGATAAGGATTTTGGAGGAGATAAGGGAAGTCCAAAAAGATATAAAGAAACAACCCAATGACATAAGGCCAGAGCTCGCCAACGTCAATCAGAAAATAGCGGTGGCAGAGATTCGAATTGAGAAGATGGAAGATTGCAATCAAAACGTGGAACGGGTACTAAGTAAGACAATAAAAATATTAAATCAACAGGAAAGTAAATTGCTTGACCAGGACGGAAGATCGTGACAGAAAAATATCAGGATTTATAATGTTCCTGAAGGAGCGGAGGGATTATCGATGATGGACTTTGTAGACAAGCTGCTACGGGAGGCACTGGAGATTCCTCAGACTATGTAGATTGAAATTGAAAGGGTGCATCGTTCGCTTGTCCAGCGGCCTCCCGGAGACAGAGAAGGTAAACTGCACTCCATAGTACTTAAATTCCTTCGATTCAAGAGCAAGGCGGAGATTCTACGAAGGGCCTGGGGTAAGAAGAGGGTGTTTTGGAACGGGAAGTTAATATACTTCAATCATGATTACCCCCCGGCGGTCCTACAGAAAAGGAAGGAATATTCCGAAGTGAAACGAATATTAAAGCAAGAAAAGATTAAATTTCAAACCCCATACCCTGCTAAACTGAGGGTATTTTACCAAGAAGGGATGCGACTGTACCAGACGGTGGAAGAGGCGACTACAGACATGAACAACAGAGGACTGTCCATTAGCGTGGTCAAACCAAGGGAAAGTCTGGCTGAGCAGTTATCCCGAGCTGCTTGGGAAATAGTAAGAGAACCTAGAAAGCAGGGGACGGGAACAGGAAGAGAGAAGGATATTAGGAAGAGACTGTCAGTTCTTCGAGAGCAGCCCTCACCTCCTCCGGAAGAGCCATAAGGTTTGTCTAACTTTAAAAGTGCTGATAAACTAAACGGAAGCAAAAATAGACTGTGATATACCTACCTCGAGAAATATGTGTTATAATGTGGATTTTCTATTACTAATTTTTAAAAAAAATTCATTTATTCATTTCTTTTTCCCCACCTAAATGAGAATATATACATGGGAGGAACACACAAGGAAATAATTTCTGTATAATAGACATAGCTTTTATTTACTTATTTTTATAGGTACTGCTGTGGGGGCCATCAACCCACAGGTAGGAGGGGCTATCCCCCATGGCTAGTTTTTCTTCCAGCCCAACCCAGGGTCACCTGGAGGCTCCAGCCTTGGAATCACACTTTCCTTACCTTTTTTTTTATTATTCACTTTTCTTCGTTCTTACTTGTTCAGGGAGTAGATCGATTAAGTTATATCCTGCAAATTTCAATGATATACTAACAGATAAATACACTTAGAGAGTCAGGCCATATATTTTGGGTATATACCTAAAGAATGGTTGAAAAGAGATAAATATAAATATTTAATGAATGTACTGCTGGTGACTGGTAAAAAGACCCTTACCAGGAAATGGTTATCTCAGGAGAGCCCAACTTTAAATGTATGGATGGAAATTACAATGGACATTTACAAAATGGAGAAGATAACAACATCTGTTAGTCATAAGCTGGAACAATTTTATTCATACTGGAAAAAATGGTTTAACTACATAACATCTCATAGGCCTGATCTTATTCTCACAATCAATGAATATGTTGTAAAAATTATCGCTCCCTACTCTGTACATAGATTTGTTCTTTTGATTATTCTTTCTTTCCACTTCTTTCTATAAGGATATACTTCAGATAAATAAAATAATAATATAGGCATCCGTTAGTCTTGTGAGACCATGGACCTGCACCTGGAAAGTCTTCACTCTCCAGGACGCAGGCCTGGGCAAGGTTGTATGGAAGACAGGCAGTTGCCCATGCTGCGAGTCTCCCCTCTCCATGACACTGATGTTGTGCAAGGGAAGGGCATTAGGACCCATACAGCTTGGCACCAGTGTCGTCGCAGAGCACTGTGTGATTAAGTGCCTTGCTCAAGGACACAACACGTTGCCTCAGCTGGGGCTTGAACTCACGACCTTCAGATCGCTAGTCGAATGCCTTAACCACT
The DNA here is from genome assembly GCF_963921235.1 of Mobula hypostoma. Classification (NCBI taxonomy): domain Eukaryota; kingdom Metazoa; phylum Chordata; class Chondrichthyes; order Myliobatiformes; family Myliobatidae; genus Mobula; species Mobula hypostoma. Next base: position 11,316,581 of record NC_086120.1, read on the forward strand.
TGGCCATGTGTCCACACGTCTCCAAGATAAATATTATATGGAGATTTGTGACAAATATGATTATATGATATATATGTACAGTATCTGAAATACATCTTATGAAAGTTTTGTTTGATGATGAAACTCAATAAAAAAATAAATTACAAAAAAAAGAAAAATTCTTCTTCTTTTGGATGTTCCTATGCTGTACTTTCTGAATTTCTTCCCGAAAGTCCAGCCATTGCTGTTCTACCATCATCCCTCCTAGTGTCCTTTTACAATTAACTTTGGCCAGCTCAAGCCTTATGCTTCTATAATTCCCTTTACTCCACTGTAATGCTGATACATCTGTCTTTAGCTTCTCCCACACAAACTTCAAGGAGAAATCGATCATATTATGATCACTGGGTCCTACGGGTTCCTTTACTTTAAGTTCCCTAATCAAATCCGGTTCATTACACAAAATCCAATCCTGGATAGCCTTTCTCCAAATGGATTCAACCACAAACTGCTCTAAAAAAATCATCTCATAGGATCTTCTACCAACTCTCTCCAGTACCAAACTGATTTTCCCAATCTACTTGCATATTGAAATCCCCATGACTATTGCAACATTGCATTTTCACATGCATTTTCTATCTCCTGTTGTAATTTGTAGCCCATATCGTGGCTACTGTTTAGAAACCTGTATATAACTCCTGTGAATGTGTTTTTACCCTTGCAGTTTCTTAACTCTAGGCTGGGGAGCATCATTTCAAGCACCCGGGCAATCAGTACTGGTGCCCCCCAGGGATGTGTCCTCTCCCCATTGCTCTACTCCCTTTACACTAATGACTGCACCTCACTGGATCCATCTGTTAAACTCCTGAAGTTTGCAGACGACACAACTGTCATTGGCCTTATCCGAGACGGTGATGAGTCTGCATACAGACGGGTGGTGGAACGGCTGGCCCTCTGGTGTGGTCAGAACAACCTGGAGCTAAATACGCTCAAGACTGTGGAGGTGACAGTGGACTTCAGGAGGAGCCCCCCAATACTCCCCCCACTCACTGTACTCAACAGTATTGTGTCTGCTGTGGAAACCTTCAGGTTTCTGGGTGTCACAATCTCCCAGGACCTGAAGTGGACACACAACGCGGACACTCTTATCAAATAGGCTCAGCAGAGGTTGTATTTCCTACGTCAACTCAGGAAGTACAACCTGCCTCAGCAGCTGCTGATTCAATTCTATTCAGGAATAATCCAGTCTGTTCACTGTTCGTCCATCACTGTCTGGTTTGGATCAGCTACCAAACAAGACAAGAATAGACTCCAAAGAACCGTCAGGGCTGCGGAAAGGATTATTGGTGTGAAGCTGCCCTCGATCCAGGACTTATATGCATCTAGAGTCAGGAAGCGAAGAAGCACCCATCACACCCTGGACATCACCCGTTCCAACTCCTTCCTTCTGGTAGGCGCTTTAGATCACTGTATGCCAGGACAAATAGGTACAAGAACAGTTTCTTTCCGTATGCCATCAGTCTTATGAACACTTGAATTTAGTCTATTATAAACCAAGTCCACCTGTACATACACAGGTATACCTCATTGTATATAGCTCACGATTATTTGCACTATTGTTTTGTTTGCTTTTTGATTCCGTACAGCGATAGCTCAGGGAAACCAGCATCAAGTTCCCTGTATGTGTCCACATACTTGACGATAATAAAGCATTCTGATTCTGATCTTCTGATTCCCTGTGTCACCTCTTTCTAAGGATTTGATTTTACTTTTTTACCAACAGAGCCACCCTACCCCCTCTGCCTACCTACCTGTCCTTTCAATACAAAGTGTATCTTTCGATGCTAATCCTCCAACTATGATCTCCTTTCAGCCAGGACTCAGTGATGCCCAGAATGCCATCCCTACCAATCTCTAATTGACGATCATCTATCTTATTCCGTCTACTTCATGCGTTCAAATATAACAACTTCAGTCCTGTACTCACTATACTTTCTGATTTTGTCCCCAGATTACACTGCAGGTCATCCCACTGACTGCAATTTTGCCCTATCATCTGCCTATCCTACTTGACAGGCTCACTGCACACTGCATCTAGTTGCAAACCAACTGTCCCTTCCTCAGTCCCATCACTCTGGCACTCTGGTTCCCAGCCTCCCCGACAGCTCTAGCAAACCTACCCACAAGGATATTGGTCACCCCTGGGCTCTGGTGTAATTTGTTCCTTTTGTACAGTTCAAACCTTCCCCTGAAGATCCCATAATCCAGAAATCTGAAGCCCTGCCCTCTGCACCAGTTCCTCAGCCATGCATTCATCTGCCAAATCAATTATATTTGATATTACTTCAAGAAGAAATGAAGGCCATAGAGATAGAGTGCAGGAAATATTTATAGGAATGATTCGAGGAATGAGAAGTTTCAGTTCCGGGAGTGGAGAAGCTGGAATCCTTATGGAGTAGAGAGTGTAGTAGCTAGGACAAACAGAAACAATTAGATTCCTTGTGTTGGTTCAAGATTAGAGCTGTAAATTGAAAGGCAAAACATATATGGTGATAATTTGGAACTTGTGCTTGTAATGATGGTGGAATCAGAGCCATCAGTGCTCTCAAAAAGGAGTTGGACAGGGATTTTTGTAAAAAAATAACCTTCAGGGCTTTGGGGAAACATAGTGGAATGGGACTGACAGGATTAGTCTGCAGCAGAATAACCTTCTATGGTATATGATTGCATGACTCTCAGTGCTGTCAAGAAACTCAGTCAATCAATGTATCAAGTGGCATAAAAATCATGCTAAGATTTGCTCTTGAAACGATTTGTGAAATTGGATCTCAGTCAGAACCCATATCATCGGAACATCTGCCGATATGCAGCCGGATTTTATGTCCATTCACTTTAAGTACAGTGGATGGTAAATCTCTGGAATATTCTGGAAAGATTGTGGAGATTGGATTATTAGAGGTATTTAAGGAAGAGGTTGATAAAAGTCTGAAGGATCAGGGATTTGAGGGCTATAGCAAAATAGCAGAGAAGACATGATGATGGGGACAGGCCATTCATGATATTATTGAAGGTGATGTAGGCTTGAGTTGCCTACGCTGCTCCTATCTTTCCTCTGTTTTAATGTTTTCATGAGAAAATGACTTCCTGAAAAGGTTTGAATGTGACCATGGAACCATTACTTAATATATTAAGCATTTACAGTGCTGTGCAAAAGTCTTAGGTACATATATATAGTTGGGGCACCTGAAAATTTTGCACATGCTGTGAAATTTTTTGTGTAGGACTGTACTGCTGCCACACAAAAAAACCCAACACATTTCATGACATTTCATGAGAGATGATAAACCTGATTCTGATATGGGTCTCTATTGTGGACTGAGAGTGGGAAGGGGGCAGGGCAAGGGAAATCAAGGTTGGAAGAAGGGGAAGGGAGTGGGAAGCACTAGAGAGGCATTTTGTAGCGATCAATAAGCCAATTGTTTGGAATCAAATGACCATGCCTGCTGTCTCAGGGCTGGGTGTGTCTGCACCATGCCTCCCCTCACTCCTGGCACTCTTTCTCTGTCATCTGTCCCGCACCCCTCCTGTGGCACTCCACCCTTGCCATTCCCAACAGCCTTTGCTCCCACCAGATTTACAAACTCGCTCTCTGTTTCACACTGATAAATACAGTACAGTGCAAAAGTTTTGGACTCCCTGGCGATATATACTATACATACCTAAGACTTTTGCAGAGTCCTGTATTTCAGCTAATTGAGGATGCCTTCATTCATAACATCCTGCTGCAGAATTTGCAAATGGCACACCAAAACCTAGTGCTAAGAGACTATGTAAAACACAACCAATTCCTGAATCTTGTACTGCCTTACCAAGTGGCCAGTGAAGACAAGTTATATTTATGAAGCCATGTGGCCTCTCCAACTGTAACATGTTTGAATTCAGATACTTGGCAAGATATTTGTTGTAGCTGTTTTGGCTTTAGTCACTGTCGTTCGAACAAAGCTGATAGAATATGGCATGAGGAAATGGGCACTTGCATATCTCTTCACATAAATCTGTCTTGCATTCAGATGATATCAGTACACAATTTATGATTCTGTTTGTAGCAAGAGAGAAACCCAGGGTCGGCCATTAATTTCCAAGACATCTAGACAGCTTGAAAATCTGCATGTTTTTTTTAAGTATTCAATGTTTGCTGATGTGGATCTTGATATATCCTTTAACCACGCATGCTCAGAAAGACTTGAAAATTGCAGTCAGTTTCTAAGCTTTGTTTAGACAGATTTCATTGAAAAAGAGTGAAGACATATCAATGCAAACCAAGGACATGCTTGTTAGAATTCCAGTTATAGGACTTCACTGTATTTGTGCTGACTTTATAGGTGGTGGCAGATAATTTTTCACTGATCAGCCAGGGGACTTCCACAATGGTGCAGATTATTAATTGTCTATTGACCAGAGCAATAGTTTGATTTAGCACAATTCAAAGTGAGATAAACTGCTGCTAGCTTTCTTCAAAAGTTAGGAACTAATACCTGGCCCAGTGGAATACCATCCTCTCCAGAGTGGAAACACTGAATTCTGCAAAAAGTCAATGGATCACACAGCACCAATGGAGGGAAAAGCAGATTAATGACCTATCATCAAAACAGTCTATCTGAAATTAGTCATGGGGTAAGTTTTTAGTGTGAGCTCAGTAACTCCAAGATAAACGCAAACATTTCAATAATGACAGAAATTGATTTTCTGTATTACTGAAATGTTAACCTACGTTAAGTTAAATTTAGGTGAATTAAATTTTAAAAGCCCAATGTTCATATTGTCGATTATCTCTCTTCTGTCTGTCTTATTTTTTATTATTTTCATTTTAGTTATACAATTACAACTAATCTTAATGCAATTACAATTAATCTTAATGTTCAAAATCACAAATCACTTTCCCAGTTGTTTCAGCTTCATTTGTGCGTTGGAGATGAGATGAATTTTTGAAGGACTTATCTAATTAAGGCAAGAATTTATTCAAAGCAATCATAGAAATTTAAGATATATTTGAATGCTGATAACGTACATGTTCCTAGATTTATTGATTTGCTGTACTAGGTTGGTACAACTGGTGAAACGTCTCCTGTGATTCCAAGTAACTTCAGGATTGCTGAGGATTCTTGATAATACTCCCAGCTCTCAGGTGGTTGGAAGGCAAGTTCAGTCACTTTCGCACACCTCTGACAAACATGTTTGAACTAAGGCTGTAATATAATTAGAAGCTCAATTTGCAGAACAGATCATTTGCGATGGGAGACACCAGGGAGTGGTGGTGGATAACTGTTTGTCAGATTGGAGGCCGGTGATTAGTTGTGTGCCTCAGGGATCTGTACTGGTTCCAATGTTGTTTGTCATATACATTAATGATCTGGATAATCGGGTGGTAAATTGGATGAGTAAGTATGCAGATGATACTAAAATAGGTGGAGTTGTGGATAATGAAGTAGGTTTTCAAAGCTTGCAGAGAGATTTAGGCCAGTTAGAAGAGTGGGCTGAAAGATGGCAGATGGAGTTTAATGCTGATAAATGTGAGGAGCTACTTTTGGTAGGACTAATCAAAATAGGACATACATGGTAAATGGTAGGGCATGGAAGAATGCAGTAGAACAGAGGGATCTAGGAATAATGGTGCATAGTTCCCTGAAGATGGAATCTCATGTGGATAGGGTGGTGATGACAGATTCTGGTATGCTGGCCTTTATAAATCAAACAATTGAGTATAGGAGTTGGGATGCAATGTTGAAATTGTACAAGGCATTGGCGATGCCAAATTTGGAGTATTGTGTACAATTCTGGTCACCGAATTATAGGAAAGATGTCAACAAAATAGAGAGAGTACAGAGAAGATTTACGAGAATGTTGCCTAGGTTTCATCACCTAAGTTACAGAGAAAGGTTGAACAAGTTGGGTCTTTATTCTCTGCAATGTAGAAGGTTGAGTGGGGACTTGATAGAGGTATTTAAAATTATGAAGGAGATAGATAGTGCTGACGTGGATAGGCTTTTCCGGTGAGAGTCGGGGAGATTCAAACAAGGGGACATGAGTTGAGAGTTAAAGGGCAAAAGTTGAGGGGTAACATGAGTGGGAACTTCTTTACTGAGAGTGGTAGCTGTGTGGAACGAGCTTCCAGCAGTAGTGGTTGAGGCAGGTTTGATGTTGTCGTTTAAATTTAAATTGGACAGCTATATGGACAGGAAAGGAATGGAGGGTTATGGGCTGAGTGCAGGTTGTTGGGACTAAGTGAGAGTAAGAGTTCGGCATGAGCTAGAAGGGCCGAGATGGCCTGTTTCCGTGCTGTAATGGTTATATGGTTAAATGGTTATATGGTAAGTAGTAGGTGCCACTTAATAGCACTGTCAATTACAGGCAGCATCATCACATTGTAGGTTGAGTTGGTAGTAATGAAGCAAATGCAATGTCAGTAACCATTTCCAGAGGACTAGAATATAAAAGCAAGGATGTAATGCTGAGGCTTTATAAGGCATTGGTCAGACCATACTTAGAGTATTGTGAGCAATTTTAGGCTCCTTATGTAAGAAAGGATGGCCTAGCATTGGAGAAGATCCAGAGCAGGTTTATGAGAATAAATCCAGGAATGAAAGGGTTAATATATGAGAACTGTTTGATGGCTCTGGGCCTGTACTCACTGGAGTTCATAAGAATAGGGGGAATCTCATTGAAACCTACCGAATGTTGAAAGACCTAGATAGAGTGGATGTGGGAAGGGTGTTTCCAATAATGGGATAGCCTAGGACCAGATGGCACAGCCTCAGAGTAGAAGGACTTTCCCGTAGAATAGAATTGATGAGGCCAATCACAAACGAGAGAATATCTGCAGATGCTGGAAATCCAAGCAATACACAAAATGCTGGAGGAACTGTGCGGGTCAGGCAGATCTATGGAAAAGAATATGGTCGACCTTTCGGGCTAAGACCCTTCATAGGACCGGGGAGAAAAAAATGAGCAGTCAGAGTTAGAAGGTGGGGGAGGGGAGGATGAAATACAAGGTGATAGGTGAAACCAGGAGGGGTGGGAAGGATGGGAAGGGTGAATAAAGAACTGCAAATTTGATTGGTGAAAGAGATAAAGGGCTGGAGAAGGGGGAGTCTGACAGGAGAAGATAGAGGGCCATCGAAGAAAGAAAAGGGAGAGGAACACCAGAGGGAGATGATGGACAGGTAAGAGAAGGAAATGAGAATGGGGAATGGTGAAGGAGCGGTGGGGGGGGATATTACTGGAAATTTGAGAAATCGATGTTTATGCCATCAGGTTGGAGGCCATCTAGACAGAATAGAAGTTGTTGCTCCTCCAGTCTGAGTTTGACCTCATCGCAACAGTAGAGGTGGCCATGGACTGACATGTTAGAATAGGAATAGGAAGTGGAATTCAAGTGGGTGGCCACTGGGAGATCCCGCTTTCTCTGGTGGATGGAGCGTAGATGCTCGGTGAAGCTGTCTCCCAATTAGGTCTCACTAATATACAGCAGGCCACACCAGAAGCACTGGATGCAGTAGATGATCACGTCTTGAGCCAGAGGGTGATGAATCAGTGGAATTCTTTGGTGGTCAAGTCATTGGGTATATTTAAAGCGAAGGTTGATAGGTTCTTGATTAGTAAGGGCATCGAAAGTTAAACGTAGAAGGCACTACTACTACTACTACTACGTCGACTCAGGCCTAGGGGGCCGGCGTCGGGCACGATGACGGACTCTCCACTTCTCCCTTTCCCTCATCAGTGTGTTCAGTTCATCTACATTAGCCGCGCCGCTGTCTTCTAGGAGCGTGTTGACCATGGTCTTGGGAGGGCGCCCAGGGTTCATCATCCCATGCTTGGGCTCCCATATGATGACTAGGGTGGCAGGTAGCTCGGGGTGGCGTAGACAGTGCCCTGCTAGTTGCAGTCTTCTCACCTTGATCTTAGTGGTGAGCATCGGTAGGTTGTTATAGAGCTCGACGTTCGTCATGTGCTATTGCCAACTCATGTCAAGAGCCATCCAGAGCATTCGTGTAGGTCGTAGGTGGCAAAGAGATTCTTTTTTGCTGTCTTGAACTTGTCTCTTAGCTCTTCTGTTTCACTCCTTCTAAGTTCAGCATGACGAGCATTGACCACAATTCTTGCTGCGACAACGTCAGGATGTTTCGAGATCCGACTCTTCTTGATTCACTTCACAGTAGGCAAACTCTTTGTTGCATCTGTGTGTGCGTCTATGAGCCATTGATAATGGTCAGTGGCAGTCTCTTCCTCCCCCCTTTCCAGTGGGCCAAAGCGATTTCTCACCTCCACTGTTTACTGGGCTTGAAGAATAGGTTGTGAGGAGAACGCCTTCCAGTCTACCTTCTCCTTGGGACCTGTGGCTTTGGGTTGCCGCAGGCTCAGTCTCACTTGCATTGACACTACTCTGTGGTCAGAACTGACCGAGTTGAAGGTGCTGTAGGCTTCTGTGTTGATCACACAATTACGCCATTTTGCTCTTATGAGGATGTAATCGAGCTGTTTCCTATAGATGGAGGCTCTATTTTCATATGTCAACAGTTTACCAGCTCGCTTCTTGGATTGTGTGTTGGCAGCAATGAGACTGTGTTCCTGGATGAACTCAACTAGATATTGTCCATTTCTGTTGGTAAAGTCTTGGTATGATTATGGAACATCTTCCAGTCCGACCTGGGCATGAGCCAGGAAGTTATGTGCCAGTATTGAAGTGACAACTTTGTGAAGTTTACTGTAGAAGGCCTCCACCTCCTTCTCCTCGCTCCAGTTGTGCGGGGAGTAACAGATGATGACAGAGGTCGCCAGGTTTCCGTCGAATTCCGCAGTAAGGATTCTGTCACTGACTGAGACTATGCCCCTCAGTGCCTTCTTCGCCTTGCTGTTAAACATCAGCCCTACTCCACCTTGTGCTGACATCGTCGTCGGCTCTCTCCATGCGGACGAGGTGATGAGGTGCATCCCCTCTACCTCTGTGAAACTTATCTTTTTGTCAGGGTGTACATGACGGTGCTCTTGAATCCCCAGGATGGAGATCTCATGGCTGCTTGCCTGTGATGCCAACTCTGTGCATCGAGACAAGAGGTGGATGGTGTTTGCGTTGAAGGTTGAGACGATCGTTTTTACCTTACAACGCAAAAGAAGCGTAGTTCGCTCGACCCCCTTGTTGGACTCAACCCTCCCTGTGGGGTTTGAGGTTGCATCTTCGTACTGCCTGTCTAGGCCAGGGTCTGGGCATTCTGCAGAGTTCCTGAGCACTCCCGACTCTGGAAGTATAGGGTTTGCTGGGTTGTCTGTCATCATAATGCCTTACAAGGCGCAAAACGGAAGAGTGTGTGGCGCGCCACTCCTCACAAAGACAGTAGGTGGCCGTTGACTGACAAAGAGTTCATCCGCCCTTTGACAGGCTTTGTTTTCAGTCCTGCTGGGTGCCTGCACACCCTCCTCCCTGGTTAACCGAAGTGCACCAGGGGGTGTGCCAGATGAGTCGCCGACAACCCGACCCGAGACAGGTAGTACTAGGTTACGTGGTACCAGTAGCAAGGCAAGGCCCTGACCTGACCTGATAGAGGGCAGAAGGCAGAAGAATGGAATTGAGAGTGAAAACAAATCAGTCATAATTAAATGGTGGAGCTGACTTGATTGGCTAAATAGTCTCATTCCATTCCTATATATTATGGTCTTATTAGAATCCTTTGCCAGTAAGAAAGGTTAGGGGAGTGAAGTGGGAATTGTTAAACAAAATTGAGTTCTGGTGTTTGTGGAGAGGAAATTCATGAGCATCATTCATCTACTTGTAGATCTCTTATTAGTGGTGTTATTGGAATATCTTTGCTCAAGATGCATCTAAATCTGGGGCATAACTGCCAGGTTGTTATGTGTCCCAGTCTTGGCAGTGCACTCAGCTGTTCCTCGACAGAACACGGCGATAATCAAATAATCCAAAGACTGCTTCTATGATGCTGAGACGTCAGGAGCATTCAGAGATAGGTCACCCATTCATTGAGTTAAAGCAGAGTTAGGCATGTCCCTTAAAGGTGTAATTAGTAGAGCACAAAACCAGACTGATGTTAATTAGTTGATGGAATCTTTGCAGAAATGCAAGTACTTCATGAAATTCTGTCTGCAGTTTGAATAAATCAGCATGTCTCTTGTCTGAAAGAAAAAGACACACTGAAGAATATTATTTGATGCCTGACACATGAAATATCATACAATAAATATGACTGGTGTATGCCAGGGAAAAACAATTCATATGTTTTGCTTTCAGTCAATATCTACAGCTAATGTTTCCTAAACAAGATTGAGTAAAATAGGAGCAGACATAAAATAATTTTAGACGTTCAGTTTTAGCAGGCTTAACACAGTTCCTTTATTGAGTTTTCAGTTAAAAGAAGCTCAGTGAAACCTCAGTGATTCTGAGTTAACACAATAACCACAGCAGCGCCACTGCTAAATCTGGATAAGCATACAGTTTGCCAATAAATATTATGCTTGGATCAGTATTTCTATAAACTGCAGATGGAAGTGGCCAGTTGGCAAATCCTATAGTGCAGCCCATTTAATCATTGATTCAGCAATTCAATCTCAACAAAAAACAACAGTGAACATTGAATGGGAACACATTTCAAACAAAATAATCAAGTGTGCTGCTGGCTGTAACTGAAACTTGGCTGCAGATCAGAAGTACTTAGTGAGCTGACTCATTAACAATTTTCAAGGAATAATGGTGAACCCTTTCTTTCATTTTGGAATGCAGATGCAATGCAATCAAAGTGAATGGGGAGAAGTCTGATATATTGAACACCACACAATGAGAAAAGAATGCAAAGAGTCTTAATTACCTGTAAACTGGTGCGGTTGGGCTGTTTAGAATTGGTCCATGGAGAATTAAGACATTATAGATGCACTCTGAGCAAAAATCTATCAGTAGGAGGAAATCAATTGACCAGGCAGGAGGATGGTTTATGTTTGATTTGAGACCTTGCATCAGGACTGAGAGTGTAAAGGGGAGGTAACCAGTGAGAGCCACAGCACAGAAGTCCAGGAATGGAGAGCTTCACCAAGCACGAAGAGAGGAAGAAACAGGTGTCAACCACAGAAGAAGAGAAGTACCCTCCACTGTGGTGGATGGAACCCTCACTCACATTTCCTCCATTTCACTTGCCTTCCTTCCCCCTCTACACCCAGCAGAGATAGAGTTGCATTGGTTTCCACCTTACACCCTACCAGCTTTCACATCCAGAGCATCATCCTTCAGCGTTTCTGCGAGCTGAAACAGGAAGCCACCACTGGTCATATCTTCAACTCTACACCTCCTTCATTTTTTTTTCAGGGACAATTCTCCCTGTGACTCCTTGGTTCACTTATCCCTTCTCAAACATTCCTCCCCTTCTGATACTTTCTGTTACAAACGTGTGCAAAACTTGCCTTTAAACCTATGCCCTTACCACCATCCAGGTTGAAAAACTCCTCCTCCAACTGGGCTTTTTACATTAGATGCTCTTGATGTGATTTTCTCTACATCAGTGAGATTGAGTGACCGTGCCGTGGGGTGCCTGCACTCTGACTGCGGAGACATCCCTGAGCTCTCAGTTGCATCCAATTTCAAGTCCTCTTCGCATCCCCACTCTGGTCTGTCTGTCCTCGGCTTCTTCCATTGCAGGTTGAGATCCAAGTCGAACCAGAAGAACAGTTCTCCCTGTTCCATCCAAATAGTCTACAATCCAAGGGTAAGAATATGGAATTCTCTGGTTTCAATTAATCCTCCCACCCCCAGTATTCCTTTCTTTTGCCTGATCCAGTCAGGTTTGCTCACCACAAGCCTCATTCCCACCCCCAGCCTTCCACCCCCTATATCCAGTTTGTTCCACTGTCCGGACCGGTTCTACTTGCTTGTCTGACTCTACTTAACAAATTCTTTGTGAATTGGATTCCAGCATCTGCAGGCTCTTCTGTCTCCATCTTCACTTCACCTTCCAGCCTCTGAATCCTTTCCCTTCCCTGAAATGGTTCGTTGTGACCCCCCTTCGCTTCCTCTCCTTACCTATTTCTACCTAACACTTGCCACCCACTATCTCCCACCTCCATCCCTGCCCCTCTCTCACTTGGCTCTATTTGCCCATCACCCTCTTCCTCACCAGGTTGTACCCATCAACCAATCCCCCTCCCCAGCCTCTATCTCACCCCTCCCTCCTACATTTAGATTAGCTATCTCCCCTTTAAGCTTTCAGTCCTGAGACTGCGCCCAAATCAGAAATGTCACCCATCCTTCTGCCTCTGCAGATGTTGTTTGACTTGTTTGAGTTCCTGCAGCAATTTTTTTTTTTGCATTAACATTGGTCCAGTGCATTGGGTATGCATGTTTCTGTATTCCACTCAATGGGAATTAGAGAGAGTGGTTTATTTCTTTGGATGTCTATGTCACGCTAACAAATTGGATGGGAAAATATAATTGATTGCTAGCTACAGGAGTAATTGGGAGCTGTCACTGAATATCCTTATTCATAGAACCGTCTAATTGTACCCATCTCCCATTGAAAGATCTCTCCTAAAGCACCACCTCATGTCTTAATGATACATGGATACCTTTTATACCAAACACTCCTGCTAAAGAATAATTGGCAAGTTTAGAGAGGCACAACAAAATTATAATTCATCAGAGGGTTGTTACAGGAACACAGGATTCCTGATAATGTGATCTCATTACTGTAATAAAATAGCAGCAAATCACGACAGAAAAAAATCAAAAACAAATCATTAATGTTCTGAAATGCAGTTTGCACCGTCAGTCCGCCTTCATCAGACTGAATGCACCAGATTAAATATCAGGTACACAGGCTGGATCAGATTACTATCCTTTAAAGTCTGTGGGAAATGTTCCTATGTTTAATGGTTTTAACTATTAATGATAACAATAGAAACTTATAATACATGATTAGAGGTTGTTATCAGTGTTGTTCAGAATTATATCTGTACTGCATTTCTTGAAGAGAGACAGAAACTGGGGTATTCTGAAACAAATGTAAACCTTCCTGGAAATGTATTTACTTCGGGCATATTGTTTCTCCTTAAATTTTGTATTCATTCAGTGCCCTTCTCAGATAATAATGTAGCTACCAAATTTTTTATTCATTTCTAGCAACAAATGGTCCCAAATTGTGAACAACTGCATAGGGTAGTGGACTCAGCATATTACATCCTTCCTCACCATTGGTACTATCTTCATGAATACTGTCTAAAGAAGGCAAGATAGCCACCATCTGATCCATGCCATCTCACTGTTATCGTCATGGCAGAGATACAGAAGCCTGAAGTCCATACTATTAGGTTCAAGAACAATTATCTCCCTTCAAACTTTTGGACCTTTGACCAACTGCCAAATGTTAATCACTACAGTTGAAGACAGAGACTTCTAAAGATTAGCTTCATTTGTTCAGTTCATTGAAACATCGAAACACATAGTGAATTGCATCATTTGTGTTAAATCAAATCAGCGAGGATTACGCTTGGGGGGGGGGCAGCCTGCAAGTGCCTCCATGCTTCCAGCACCAACATAGCATGCCCACAAATGACGTCTTTGGAATTTGGGAGGAAACTAGAGCACTTGGAGGAAACCCATGCAGTCACGGGGAGAACGTACAAACTCCTCTCAGACAGCAGTGGGAATGGAACCCCGAATGGTGATTTCTGGCTCTGTAAAGCAATTGTGCTGACTGCTACACTACTGTCCTGTTTTCAGTTTGGCAATATTATGACCCGTTTGGTCAGTTTGCACTAACATGGATTTTTTTTTCTAATTGTGTTCTTTCTTGTAAAAATTTTGTATAATTTACATTTTTTAAATGAATGTTGCATATATAATGCCAGGTGCCAATGATGCTGCTGTAAGTAAGTTTTGCATAGCACCCGTGCATACCTGTATTTATGACTATGACAATAAACTCGAGAATGGATTTGACTTTTTAAGTCCGCTGAAAGGAAAAGCTCTGTTTGTGCTGTCTCCAAACATCTTATCCCAACTGCAGCAGTGTTAGTTACAGCTCCTGCGTAGACTAGAACACAGGAATATAAGGAATGGGAGCTTGACTCCTGTAGTGAGGCTGCCGGTTTACTATTGATGTATGATTAAGCAGATGAAAAATATTAATAAATATTAATATAAATTCTGTGGTCTAATATATTAAAAATTAGAATAAGTTCAATCTCTATTGTTCACTGAGCTGGCTGGCCTTTGCAATAATCCGTAGTCAGGGGAGTGGGTGCAGTGGAGTTACCACATCCCACTGACCACTGCTCGGCACATTTAGACATAATGCATGCTTGTGGGTGTTGAATGAGGACAGGGTTTGACAAGACTCCGTTGCTGTCCATGGTAAATGACCTGTTAGTGCTCACTGACCTTTCCTAGATGGGAATTACTCTGTGGTATTGAATCTTAACTTCAAATTCCACTCCGATATGGTCTTGTATCAAGGCTCACACAGTGACAGAAAACCGAGGAGATTCTCTGTGCCAAGCTGGTGAACTAAGAACCTTCTTGCTTGTTAAAATGGATCTAATGATGAACAGAGTGTCTGAGGGAGTAAAGAGCATTCTCCTGCTGTCCTACAAGAATGATCTGGATTCATATCATTAACACTGTGAAACATCACTAATTTCTTCACCTAACACAACGTTGTACTAAATTATGTAAGGATCATAGGACAGATGAATAAACTTGTTCAATTTTATGAAGCATTTCAAATGAGAGGCATTGCTCTGCAATGCTGTAGAGGAGGGGCATTCCAGAACTTCGTGCCGAGACAATGTATGGAAGCCAATGATAGGACAAAGGAAATATGGGATGCATAGGAGGCTAGAACCACAGTAGCATTCTTGTAGGGTTGGAAGAATGGAGAAGATTAACTTACTCTTGGTAATTGGTTTATCGTTGTCACATGCACCAAGATACAGTGAAGAGCTTTTGTTTGTGCACGATCCAAACAGACTTTTCCCTGCATAAGAACACCAAGTTGATGCAAAGGGAAAGAAAAAAAAACAGAATGCAGAATGTAGTGTTACAATTACCGAGAAAGTGCAGAGCAGGCAGACAGTTAAAGTGCAAAGGCCTTCGTGAGGTAGGCTGAAAGATTAAGGGTTCATCATTATTTTATAAGATAGAAGGTCACGAGCCTTACAACAGCGGGGTACGTACTGACCTTGAGCCTGGTGGCACGTGTTGTCCAGATATTGTCTGCTCTGCCTGAGGGGGTGGGGAGAGAGAAGAGAGTATCAGCAGGGTGGTAGAGGGCTCGTGATTATGTTATGCTTTCCAAAGGTAATGGGAAGTGTAGACAGAGTCAAAGGCTGGTTTACTTGATCGACTAGACTGTGTGCTTAACTCTCCGCAACTTCCTTCAATGGCCATACCAAACTGAGACACATCCAAATAGAGCTTTTAGGGTCAACAGGGACACATCGTATTTCTTTAGCCTTCTGAAGAGTTTTGGGTACTGATGTGCTTTGTTGGTAATTACGTCTGCGTGGTAGGACCAGGACAAGTCATTTACACTCAGAAATTTGAATCTCTCAACCATATCCACTTTAATGTAGAGAGAAAGTGTGAAGGGATTTAAACACAAGGTTGAAATGTTGAACTGAAATCTATGTGCGATGGGAATCAATGCATGCAGTGAGCGTTGGGGTCAGTGACCCTGGGTACAAGATAAGTTATGTGCAGACCTAAAGGTTATGGATAATAGAGGATGTTCAAGGTACTTCCTTCTATACCGACAGAACAGATTAACTAGGCACTTGTTCTGATCATTTGGTAGATGCTGCTTGCAAAATGGCTGTCATATGTGTCTGAGTATCTGCACATCAAAGTAATGCACTCAGGGGAAATGATTTGAGTTGTCTGCCAAAAGACTGTACACCTCTTGTTTTGACAAGCCTGGTGATAGAACACTACTTGGGCAAGGAACTTGACACTAGGATGTAGTGATGCCATCAATTTATGAGTCATTGTACTCAAAGGGAGAGAGGGAGAAAAGGTGATAATTGAATTGTTAGTGGATATAAATAAAACTGAAGTAAGTTTTGTGCATTGTGAGGTTGCAATAGCGAGTCAACAACTTTTTCTTCATCCTGACTGACAAATAAAGGAAATACAAAGCACAACTGTTTCCCGACTACTAATTTTCCACCTAGTGGAGAGAATTAACATCAATCCACGGGCCTCATCTGAAGCAACGAAAAGTAAATAGTTGACCATCAAGGGCTAGGCTCACATAACATCAAAATTGATTGTTCCAACATAGCTTTGGTTTAGTTCACTCTCTCTGTAATGTTTAGCCAACATTTTCTCTATTTACCCAGTTCTGTTGATCGGTCTTCAACCTAAAACATTTACTTTGTTTCTCATAAGGTGAGGGGCTCACACAGAACAGAAACAAGCCTTTAAGCCCATCAAAGTTCAAAGTAAATTTTATTATCAAGGTACACACATGTGACCATATGCAGCTCTGAGATTCATTTTCTTGTGGGCATATTCAATAAACCTACAGAATAATAAGCATAACAGAATCAATGAAGGACGTTTGACCAGAGTGCAGAAGACAACAAACTGTGCAAATAAAAAAAGAAGGAAAATAATAACAAATAAATAAATAAACAATAAATATTAGAATATGGCATGAAGAGCCCTTAAAAGTGAGTTCTTTAGTTGTGGGAACAGTTCAATCATGGGGCAGGTGAAGTTGAGCGCAATTCTCTCATTTAGTTCAAGAGCCTAATCGTTGAAGAGTGTTAACCATTCCTGAACCTGGTGGTGTGAGTCCTGAGGCTCCTGTATCTTCTTCCTGATGGCAGCAGGAGGAAAAGGGCATGTCTTGCATGGTGGGGGGTCCCTGATGATGGATGTTATTTTCCTGCAATATGTAGATGTTTCATGTAGGTGTGCTCAAGGGTTGGGAGGTCTTTAGTATCCAGTACTTTTTGTAGGATTTGCTGTTCAAGGGCATTGGTGTTTCCATACCAGGCTGTGATGTACTCTCCACTACATATCTATAGAAGCTGGTTAAAGTTTTAGATGTCTTTCTGAATCTCTGCAAATTCTGAAGGAAATAGAGGCACTGCCATACTTTCTTCATAGTTGCATTTACGTTCTGGGGACAAGACAGGTCGTTTGAAATAATAACTCATAGAAACCTGCTTGAAGCAGGTGGCACACACTGCCAAAACGAGAAGTTAAAGATCTCAGTGAACACACCAGCCAACTGATCATCACAGGTCTTTCGTACTTGACCAGATGCCCCATCTGGGCTGGATGCTTTTCGTAGGTCCACCATCCATAAGGCTGCTCGCACTCAGAGACTGAAATCATAGGATCATTGGAAGGTGTGGGAGTTCATGATGTTTCCTCCATGCTTTGACAGTCAAAGTGAGCATAGGAGGCATTGAGCTCATCTGGATGTGATGCTCTGTTGTCTCCTATGTCGCTTGAATTAACATTATAAGAGGTGATAGCATTTAAGTCCTGCCACAACTGTAAAGTATCCTCTTTCAAGTCAAGTTTAGTCCATCAGATGGTTCTCTGGACATCATACCGGGACCTCTTATAACTTTCTTGGGCACCAGACTGAATGCCTCTGATCTGGCTCTCAAGAGATTTTGGATCTCATAGTTCTTCTGACAGGGGAAGCCTCTGAATGATTTTGTGGGGGCATACTTATCTACAACTCTTTTAATTAAGTCTGTTAAACCATGGTGGTAGTCATTCAGATCCCTAAATAAATTCTTGAATACAGCCCAGTCCACTAACATGAAGAAATCCCATAGCTGCTTCTCTACCTCCTGCAGCCATCTCTTTATTTTTGCTAATCTCTGGAGCTTTGCTCTTTAGCCTCTGCCTGTATGCATATAGGAGAAGGACAACCAAGTGATCAGATTGCCTTAAATGCAGTCTGGGCATGGGACGGTAGGCATTCCTTATCTTAGTATGACAGTGGTCTAGTATGTCAGGACCTCTGCTGCTGCAAGTTTTATGCTGATTGTAATTGGGCAGGATTTTCTTCATCAAGCCTTGTTGAAGTTGCTGACTATGATGTGAAATTCTTCAGGATGGACTCTTTCATGTTTGGAGACAGCATCATGCAGTAGTTGATTATAGTTAACTGTCGGTGGCATGTGAACTACGGTGAGGATGGCGGATGAGAAATCCCTAAGTAAATAGAATGGGCAGCATTTAACCATTAGATGATCCAAGTCCAGGGAGCACGAGTTGAACCAGACTGTCACATCGGCACACCGCCGGGAGTTTATCATGAAACACAAACCTCCACCTTTTGCCTCTTCCGCATCAGCAGTTCAGCCCATTCTGTAAATCGAGAAACCTCTGGGTCTGATTGCTGTATCTGGCATGCTGGAAGAAAGCCACTTTATTTTCAAGCATAGAATACAACAGGCTCTAATTTCCCTCTGATTCAGCAATCTTGTCCTCAACTCCTCAAGTTTGTTCTCCAGCGACTGCACATTTGCCAACAAGATGCTGGGTAGAGGTGGCCTTACCCTTCTGTGTTTCAGCTTGGTTTGTAGCTCTCACCTCTTGCCTTGCTTTTGGCCATGGCAGTGAACCTTCGTCCTTTTAAAAGAGCCGCACCCGTCTGCATTCGCTGGGCCCTTCAAACAATCCTGAGATCTGTTGTTCATTAAGTCAATTTTAAAGTACATTGCTTAGAGGGAAGTTACATATTACAGATTGCAGTGAAAGCAATTTGAAAGAGGTATATTTAGAATAATATTTGGAACTATTGTCTGCAGCCCACAGAACACCTTTGTTTATGGGTGTTTTTAGCATTGTCTTTTTATGTCATCTAGTAGTTGTCACAGGTTAATTAGTAACAATAATTTTCATTGGCCATGACCATGAAGAAAAAAACATCCTCTGGAGTATAAGGATTAAACATGTCCTGATAAATTCATTTAATCAGCAGAATTATTTACATAGAAATAATTTGTCCCGAGCGTTACATTCTTTACATAATTATGTAGCAACGATTTGGTTTTATCAGACAAGTGAAGGTCGCCACTGGGAACAATGAGATGTGTTTCAAAAATATAGCAGAAAAGGCAAACTCATTGAAATAAATTATGTTGCAGAATATTCATTCTCAGTGGGAAAGACACAAACATAAAATGACTAAGCTCTCGGAAACAACACTTTTTGGGCTGACATCACAGGAGGAGAGGTTTGTATGATGTGCATGGACAGCATACATAGAAACACAATAGACAGTGGGACAGAGTGAAATGAGAACAGATTTTGAGACATGCAGAACAGACCAACCCAGAGATGAACTCCTTCTAGAAGGTGTTTGGGATTAGAATCAATGCCTTTCTATTGCTTCTTTAGTGCTGTGGTTTCATAGAGTATGTTTTTGTTATGCTGTTGAAGTTCTCCAGAGATATTACCTATAAACCTCATACTGACAATCTGGCACTAGTTAAATCTTGTGTTAAAAGATCAAGAGAAAAGAGCTACCAAAATAAAAGGGACAGAATTTTTTTCTCTTCTGCTCCTGGGTACATATGAACTGATGCGTAGAGCAACTACTTTAATAGAAATCATGCAAAGGTTTGTTTAAAAAAAATCATGTCAGATTAATGTCCATAGATATGGAAGTGGAATTTAGCCGTTCGGCTCATCGATTCTGCACCAACATTTCATCATGGCAGATCTATTTTTCCCTCTCAGACACAATCTCCTGCCTTCCCTCCATATAATTTTATCCCCTGACTATTCGAGTATCTATCAGCCTCTGACTTAAATATATCTAATGATTATGACCTTCACGGCCACCTATGGCAATGAATTCCACATATTCACCAGTCTCTGGCTAAAGAAATTCTTTTTCATCTCCGTTCTAAAAGGATGTCCCTCTGTTCTGAGGCTGTGTCATAGACTCCTGCATCTTATGAAACAACCTCCCCACATCCACTCTATTGAAGCCTTTCAAAATTTGATAGGTTTCAGTGAGATCACCCCTCAGTGAATGCAGGCCCAGAGCTTATCAAACGCTTTTTATATAACAAGCCTTTCCATCCCGGAATCATTTTCATGAAAATCCCTTGAACCCTGTCCAATGTCAGCACATCTTTTCTTAGTTAAGAGGCCCAAAACTACTCACAATGCTCCAGTGCTTAATAAAGTCTCAACAGTACATCTTTGCTTTTATATTCTAGTTCTCCCAAAATGAATGCTAACATCGCATTTGATTTCCTCAACACTGACTCAGCTTGCAAACTAACTTTTAGGGAACCCAACACGAGGACTCCCAAGTCACTTTGCACCTCAGATTTTTGAATTTTCTCTCCACTTAGAAAATAGTCTCTGCTTTAATTTCTTCTACCAAAGTGCATGACCATACATTTCCTGACACCGCATTCCATCTGCCATTTCTTTGCCCATTCTCCGAACCTGTCTAAGCCCTTCAGCAGCCAGTCTGCTTCCTCAAAACTAACTGCCCCTCTACCTATCTTTGTATCATGCACAAACCTGGCCACAGTGCCAACAATTCCATCATCCACATCATTGACATTTAACGATATAATGTAAAAAGAAGCGATCCAAGCACTGACCCCTGTGGAACCCCACTAGTCACCGGCAGCCAAGCAGAAAATTCTCACTTTTTTCCCACTCTTTGCCTCCTACCAATCAGTCACTGCTTTATCCATGCTAGCATCTTTCCTGTAATACCATGACTCCATAGCTTGCTAAGCACCTCATGTGTGGCACTTTGTCAAAGGCCTTCTGAAAATCCAAGTACACGTACACGTCATCAACCAATTCTCCTTTGTCTATCTTGCATATTATTTCAAATAATCCAACTGATTTGTCAGGCAAAATTTTCCCTTAATGCAATAATGCTCACTAAGACCTATTTTATCATGTGCCTCCAGATACCCAAAACCACATACTTAACAATCAACTCCAACACCTTCTCAACCAGTGAGTTCAGACTAACTTCCTTTCTTCTGCCTCTCTCTCTTCTTGAAAAGTAATGTCACATTTGCAATTTTCCTGTCCTCCGGAACCATGCCAGAATCAATTGATTCTTGAAAGATCCTTACTAATGCCTCAACAATCTCTTCTGCCACCACTTTCTAAACCCTGGGTTGTAGCCCATCTGGTCCCGGTGACCTGTCTAACTTCAGAACTTTCAGTTTCTCAAGAACTTTCTTCCTAGTGATGGCAACTTCATGCATTTCTGTCCCCTGACACTCTCGAACTTTTGGCATACTGCTGGTGTCTTCCACAGTGAAAACTAATGGAAAATACTTATTCAGTTCGTCTGCCATTTCCTTGTCCCCCATTGCTACCTCTCCAGCATCATTTTCCAGTGGTCCGAGGTCTACTCGCACCTCTCTTTTACACTTTACATATCTGCAAAAACTTTTGGTATCCTGTTTAATAATTTTGACTAGCTTACCTTCGTATTCCATCTTTTCCTTCTTTACAACTTTTTAGTTGCCTTCTGTTGGTTTTTAAAAGCCTCCAAATCCTCTAACTTCCCACTAATTTTTGATCTATTATATGGCCTCTCTTTAGCTTTTATGTTGATGTTGACTTCCCTTGTTAGCCATGGTTGTGTCATCCTGCATTTGGAATACTTCTTCCTTTTGGGATGTATATAGCCTCTGCCTTCCAAATTGCTCCCTGAAATTCCTGTCATTGCTGTTTTGCCATCATCCCTGCCAGTGTTCTTTCCCAATCAGTTTTGGCCAACTCCTCTCTCATGCCTCTGCAATTCACTTTACTCCACTGTAATACTGATGCATCTGACTTTAGCTTCTCATTCTCAGATGACAAGGTGAATTCTAGAATATTATGATCACTGCTCTCTAATGAGTCCCTTTACCTTAAGAATTCTGATCAATTCTATTTCACTGGACAGCACCCAGTCCAGAATAGCTGACTCCCCCCCAGTGTGCTCAACCACGAGCTGCTCTAAAAAGCGATCTCATTGACATTCTAGAAATTCCCCCTCTTGGGATCTAGCACCAACTTGATTTTCCTAATCCACCTGCATATTGAAATCCCCCATTATTATGGTAACATTGTCTTTTGACATGCATTTTCTATCTTTGTTGTAATTTGTAGACTACATCTTTACCACTGTTTGGGGATCAGCATATAACTCCCAAAAGAGTCTTTTTACCCCTGCAGTTCCTCAGCTCTATTCACAGCGATTCAACACCTTCTGACCCTATGTCACCTCTTTCGAATGATTTGATTTCATTTTTTTTTACCACCAGAGCCACCTCACCCTCTCTGCCTACCAGCTTGTCCTTTTGATATAATGTGTATCCTTGGATGGTCAGCTCCCGGCTATAATCTTCTTTCAGCCACAATTCAGTGATGCCCACAATGTCATACATACCAACAAATAAATGCTTCGTATTTCTTCTGGTAGTGTGGTGCATTGCCAGGCAAGGGCTGAGATAACTGGACAAGGAAGCTCTTAGCTTTTATCTCCAGAGGTGATAAGGCAAATTAATAAGCCAGCTCTAATTAACCACAGGAACAGTGGCTTCTGAACTCAGTAGGCAGCAGGACTTGAGGACACAGATCAACAGGTGCCTGGACCTATGGTATGGCAGGGTCTCCATTAGGGAGTCGAACTTGTTAACAGAGAACCTGCAGAATCTTCGACCTGTGGACAGAGTCCCAGCAGGATTTTCGGCCTGCGCCCACAGAGACCAGCAGGAGGTCGGAACTGGAGACAGACTACAGCAGGAGATGAGTTCTGTGGACACAGATCCGAGCAGGAGGTTGGACATGTGGACATAGATTCTAACAGGAGGCCAGACTTGTGGAAAGAAACCCCAGCAGGGGGCTGTACTTCAAGGCAGAACTCCCAGAAGAAGGTTGGATCTGTGGGCACAGATCCCAGCAGGATACCAGACCAGAACTGGATAAAATTCTGAAGAAAAATATTGAAATGGAAACATTTTGAATGTGTTGCTTGCCCTGAATGTCTGATTCTTTCAGATTCTATGCAAGATTCTTCATTACTGACATCCACCTTAACACCAGTGGCTCCCGCAGAACCCAGTACAACTAATGGAATGTGTTCCATTCCATGCATTGACACTGATAGGCAGGTAATGAAAGAAAATTGGATTATAATTAAAACCTTCCAATGAACATATTAGTGAATAACACAAAGTAGATTCCTTCAAACTAAAAAGTCCATGAATTGAAATCTCTGCCAATCTTTGAATATACATGTGAGTTGGTTGTCAGTAAGTCTGGCCTGGTCTTAATAGATTTATTCCACTGTATATTAAATTATTGTCACTTTGAAGCTAATAGGTACTAGATTTTCTTGCCTCTATCAGAAAAATAACAGATCATTTCATATTACATAAATCAGTGATTATAAATTTGATTGTGGACCCTTACCATCCAGGCCATGCTCTCTTCTTGCTGCTGCCATCGGAAAGGAGGTACAGAAGCCTTAGATCCCACACCACATGGTTCAGGAGCAGTTATTGTGCTTCAACCATCAGGCTGCTGAACCAACGTGGATAACTTCACTCACCTCAGCACTGACTGATTCCACAACCTGTGGACTCACTTTCAAGAACTCCATAGCAAATATTCTCAGTATTATTTATTTACTTTTTTATTTATACAGTCTGTCTTCTTTTGTTCATTGGTTGTTCGTCAGTCTTTGTATGTGCATAGTACTTCATTGTATTTCTATTTTCTACTGTGAATGCCTGCAAGAAAATAAATCTCAATGGAGTGCATGGTGACATATGCGTCCATTGTTAATAAACTTCATCTAAACTTTGAGCCTTGGTTCTGCTTCTGGTTTTGAGTGGGCAAAGTGTAATTCTACATCATAGCATTGGAGGCAGGGAGGATGGAAACAGGCCTTTTGACCTAATGAGTCCATGTCAACCATCAATGACCCATGTCCACATCCCATGTTGTACCATTGCAATGGGGAGCAGTGTTGCTGCTTGACTGAGGAATCTCCAAGCCTGAAGAAGTCTGACTCCCTGAGTGGTTCTGGGAGTAGTCCAGTATCTGAATCAGGTTTATTACCATTGACATAAAATGTCAAGTTTGTTGTTTTGCTGCAGCATAACAGTACAATACATAAAAAGGTGCAGGATCAGTTCATCCAAAAGAAGAAGAAACTGAAGAAGCTTTCTAAAGGGAGGATGAATCAACTATGACAAGCAAAGTCAAAACAGTTTAAAGCAAAAAGAAGGGCATACCATATAACAAACATCAGTTGGAAGCTAGAGGATTGGGAAGCTTTTAAAAACAACTTAAAACAATGAGAGAAAAATAAAATATGATGCCAAGCTAGCCAATAACTTAAAAGAGGATACCAATTTGTTTTAGATATACTGTATAAAGAGTAAAAGAGAGGCAAGAGGAAAATGAAGCTGAGATAGGATAATAAGTCGGCCACAATGGAATTGTGGAGCAGACTTGATGGGCCAATGGCCTAATTCTGCTCCTATGTCTTATAGTTTTCTATCAAACTGCTGGAAAATGATGCTGGAGAGGAGGTAGCAAGGGACAAAGAAATTGTGGATGAACTCAAGTATTTTGTGTCAGTACTCGCTGTGGAGGACACCAGCAGTATGCCTGGAATTCAAGACTGGCAGGGGTCAAAAGTTAGTGTGGTCGCTAATACTAGATAGAAGGTGTTTGAGAAGCTGAAAGGTCTAAAGTGCAAATAAGTCACCTGGACCAGATGGACTACACTCCAGGATTCTGAAAGAGTCAGCTGAAGAAATTGTGGAGGAATTGATAGTTATCTTTCAAGAATCACTAGATTCTGGAATGGTTCTGGAGGACTGGAAAATTGCAGATGTCATTCCCTTCTTCAAAAAGGGAGGGAGGGAAAAGATGGGAAATTATAGGCCAGTTAGTCCAACATCAGTGGTTGGTAAAATGTTGGAGACAATTATTAAGGATGAGATTTGGGGGTACTTGGAGGCACATGAAAAAACAGGCTGAAGCCAACATGGTTTCTTCAAGGGGAAATCTTGCCTGACAAATTTGTTGGAATTCTTTGAGGAAATAATAGGCAGGATTGACAAGAAGACTCAGTCGAGATTATTCACCTGGATTTTCAGAAAGCCTTTGACAAGATGTCACACAAGAGGCTGCAAAACAAGGTAAGAGTCCTATGGCATTATATTAAACATTCTTGAAGGATCAGCTTTGAAGATGTCCTTGACGTTGGGGAGGCTAGTCCCTATGATGGAACTGGCTGTCTTCAGCCCTCTACAGTTTTCTTTGATCTTCTGTATTAAAGCCCCCATACCAGGCGGTGATGCAACTAATCAGAACACTCTTCACAATACATCTATAGAAATTTTCTCCAGTCTTTGGTAACATTCCAAATCTCCCCAATCTCCTAATAAACATCAATAAGGTTGGCCCAGGGTAGTTCCTCTGCGATGTTAATGCCGACGACTTGAAGCTGCTCACCCTTTCCACAACTGATCCCTAATGAATTACACTGGGCTTGTAGGGGGCACATTTTTGCTCTAGATTATCTTTATTGTGCAACTGATATTCCATCCTTAGTACTGCATAAGATAGTTTGAGAATTTGAAAAGGTTTTCACCTATTCATCCCTTCTAACATTCTCTAGGTCTCTTCCTATTTTCGATGATGTAAAAGATTTTGCATCATTTTTCTCATATTTTCTTGCAAATTAGAATGAGACCATTCAAACCACTGAGTCCATTCCAGATCAGTGAGCCTTTCTCTCCTTCTCCCCCAGCACCACAAATTCTCACTGAAGCATATTCTCCCCACATTTTCCCAATAGCAATGCATAGCAGCCAATTATCCTACCAACTTGCATGTCTTTGTGATGACGTACGAGACTAGAGCACTTGAAGAGGACCCCATCCGGAAACAGAGAGCATGCAAACTCCACGCAAGCAGCACCCAAGATCAGGATTGAACCTACACCACAGGCTCTGTGAACCAGCAGCTTTATTAGCCGTGTCACTATTCTGCTGGTTGTCTGTATACTGTATAAATACAAATCATTACTGCCATTGAATGGAGGGAAAGCACTCTACTGAGGGTGATGATGAGGCAAGTAGCAAGTGGGGTGATTGCACTGTTGATTTATTTTCAGATGCGATATGGATAGGAAGAAACCATTCAGGCCTGATCATTCCCCAACAATATCAATGGAATAGTGCTGCTGTGGGTGAGCTGAAGTTAACTCAGTGGTCAAATTTCCTACCGATATGGACCCTCAATATTGAGACATGAGTAATGGCCACCTGGCATGTTTTTAGGTAGCTGTTAGCAGGCATGACAAAGTCATTAAAGTATTAGTGCAGTGCAGTGAGAGGTGGTGTCTTTTCAATGAGGTGGTCTCTGAATAGATCATACTGTTGTCCATAAGGAATATGGGGGTCTTGTGGGTGAATGGAAATATGCTCTGAGGAGGGTCACTGGGAATTTACAGAGGAGCCCCTTCCCAGCATATCACTTGGCTGTATGTCGCCTGCTGATAGAAGTGGGCAAGATATAGTTGGAGACTGAAAATAATGGATGAATTATATTTCTGTTAAATTCTTCTTCCTGATACCAGCAAAGCCATGATTATCTGCCATTAATTGGACAATGCACAATAATTTCACAAATATTTTAGTGGTAGCAGAAGCTCATGATCAGGTTACAGTTTTGTCATGGAATTTTCTATGAGCTCCTGCATGTTGATGTCATTTCATCCTGATATAAGACAGTGTACACTGGACAAGACAAAAGTGACGTTGTCAAGGTAAAGCTCACTCTGACCTGGTGTTAGAACAATGATACACTTCGACTGAATTCATTCTGCTGACAGCCACAGTTCCAGGAGTGGTCTTCCTTAAGGAGCTGCACTAGTTCCTCTTCGTGCACCACGTTATCAGAAGACTTGTGTCTGTACTGGGAGCTCTTGAATCCCACAGCAAAGTGCAGTTCCAAAATGGATGCTTGATGCATCACTGCAGGAAGAAAACTAACACATTGAAGACCAATTAATTTTTTTAAATAGTGTATATTGAATGAAGTAGTTGGACAAACTATAGTTGGGAAGAAAGGAGTGTGGTGAGCTTATAGAATATTAGCTATGATCATGTGGATGATGGAGCAGGTTTGATAGACAAAATTGACCACTCCTGTTTGAACCTGTCAATGTACTATGCCACGAGTACTCTCACTAAAGGCAGATAAGACTGTAACTACCCAATCTTCAGAGGCTGGTTTACTTCCAAGTCATTCTCCATGGTGAGTTTTAGCTGCCAATACCAACTATTCGAATGGTGGGTCCTCAGTCGCTACCAAGGAGAAGATAGTTCAATCTAACAAAGTAATTTAAACACAGTTTATTTATTTTCAGTGATACACATTTAAATCCAAACAACCTTCTTAAAATGCATTTAAAACTCACAGAGGATTTCTATCTTAAACATTTCCAAAATACAAACCATTTTTAAAACACAAAGGATTTCCAAAACACAGGAACAATTCTTATAAACTAAAAAGACATGCCAATGATGTAGACAAGTGAATTGCCTACTGCAGAAATTGAAACTAGAGGAATGGACACCAGTCATCTCATCTTCTCATCATTCTTCTTGATGTTCTTCAACCACTCATAATAAGCCTGAAGCGCTCTCTACATTTATACCCTTTTTTTCTTCCTCTTTGGTGACTTCACATGTATATATTTCCTTATGTTCTCTTTTTACACAAACAGTCTAAATGCATCTTGGAGATACAATTCTCAGCTCTCACCAGTAATGCTATGAAGCTAACTTCCTTGAGTACATAAACCTTCCAACTATAAATACATCAGTTATTTGATATGCTAAACGATATTATCAAGCTCGTCTACAAGTTTCTTTGAACTAAGCAACTTAGGGTCAGCTTGTCTGAAACTAGCCAAATGAAACATCCCATTGTTTTATACTGCACTGTCAGGCAGCAACAAACCAAGTGCAGTAAGCTACATCTTACTTCTCACAGAAAGAGCATTTGCTATATACAGAATTTGTTTGTAAAAGTGTTCGAAATACAGCAGTTGTTTTAACTTCAAGCTGATTACTGCTTACCATTGACTTTTAAGAACTGAAGACTGTCTCCTGTTTATGACCAGAAGTCAAACAACTGTTAGTTGGAAGTTTAATAATAATAAGTACTTTATTGATCCTGAGTGGAAATTTTTTTACAGCAGCAATATTTAAAACACACACTTAGCAGTGCAGACTTAACTAACAATAAAGTACAGAATAATAATATACATAATAATAAAGTACCAATGTGCAATAATAATATACAAAATAATAAAGCAGAGACTATTGTCCTATCTAGTGTGTTCTCCTGTCGCACAGAGATGAACTGTTGTATATGCGTATTGCATTTGGTAGGGAAGATTTCCTGTAACAATCCCTGTCACAGCAGAGCCGAATGAGTCCGTTCAAAACTTACAATTGCTTGTGATCTTACAAGTACCAACTGCTGTGTTCAGAAAGCAGGCTCAGCAAACATGAGAAAGAGGCCCACTGGCCTGTGAATATTCATCACACACAAATATCAATGTCTCCCTCACTGGTGAATATTAAAGCAAACTATTCATTAAAGACCTCCTCTATCTCCTCTGACTTCGAGCACATGCTTCCTCTTTTATTGCTAATAGGTCTTACCTTCTCTCTAGGCATCGTCCTGTTCTTTATATATCTGTAGCTCACCGGGTTTTTCCTTAATCATTCTCACCAAGGTGAGTAAGTAGTTCCTTAAGGTTGTTATAGCTGGGGTGGTAGTGGGAATAAGCTCCCACTACCTATAGTGGGAGCTTATAGTGTGCGCTTTAACTAGCCTCTGACACCAAAGTCTTCTTCCTGGCCTTCCCATGTGACTTAGCTACAAAGCCCGGCTGAACCATTTCTACTGAAAGAGAAGGTGCAAGGATGGGTTACTGGCACCTTAAAGCCAGTTGCTTTGGGTAAATGGGGCTTGTCAGCTACAGTTGGCAGGTCATCCAGGAGAAAGAAAACTCAAGGCTACACCCATTCATGGGTAAGATTTTCCGCACAGAAAAATCCAGAGCTGGAGTCCCTAAGGCATTGTTACATTGAGTTCAGTGCTGATGGGCAACACCTGCAATGCCACTGGTATCAATCTATATCGGTCTCTGCTGTTACTTTGGATCCATCAGCTGTGTGATGGGGGTGAGCCTGTTACACTTGCAACAGCTTGCTCTCCATATTGTACTGCCTTGGCTTGCCTACCATGTAGACAGCTGGGATGCAACATCCATGGTTGATCTCGACCAATAGAGGGCCTCAGTGGACTCACTAAGGCTTTCTCACGTTCCCCTCCATCTTTCCTAAGTCCCTTCTTAAACTCCTTCCAGGCTACCTTATAATTCTCAAAAACCCTTTCTGATATTTCCTTCCTAAACCATAAGTACGCTTTCTTCTTCCTCTTGATTAGATGTTCCAATTCTCTTGTCAGCTCCTTCACCCTACCATCCTTTCCCTGTTTCACTGGAGCAAACCTATGCAGAACTCCATGCAAGTGCTCACTAGACAACCATATTTCTGTTCTACATTTCCCTGAGAACATCTGTCCCTGATTTACACTCCCAGGTTCCTGCCTAATAGCATCACAACTAACCGTCCTACAATTAAATACTTACCATACAGTCTGCCTCTATTCCTTTCCAATGATATAGTAAAAATCAGGGAGTTGTGGTCACTGTCTCCGAAATGCTTTCCCACCAAGAGATCTGACATCTGACTTTGTTCATTGGCTACTACTAGATCTAGTATGGTCTCTCCTCCTGTTGGCCTATTCACATATTGTGTCAGGAATCCTCCCTGGGAACATCTGATAATTCTGCCCCATCTAAACCTTTTGCACTACGGTGCCAATCAATATTAGGGAAGTTGAAGTTATGCATGATAATGACCCTGTTATTTGGTACATTTCCAATATCTGCCTTCCAATATGCTCCTCAGTGCTTCTGTTGCTATTGGGTGTTGGGGGAGTTTCTATAGAATATTGCAAAGGAATGATTGCTCCCTTTCTATTTCTGAATTCTACCCACGCCAACTCAGTAGTCAATCACACCATGACATCCTGCCTTTCTGCAGCTGTGATACTATCCCTGATGAAGAATGCCACTTCCCCATCTCTTTTACCCCCCTCCCTGTCCCATTTGAAACATCTAAGCTTCAGAATATCCAATAACCACTCCTATCCTTGTGGCAACTAAGTTTCTGTAATGACCACAAGTTTCTTCGTCCAAGATGGTGCCAAGCTGTGCCCTCCATGTCTCAGATTTAGCTGTTTATTTCAAGTTCAAGTTCAATTATTGTTCAACCACACGTGATATAACCAAACGAAACAACATTCCTCCACGGCCAAGGAAGAAAACAAATTACTGATAGCACACTGCACACTGCACATAGCGCAAAAGCACATATGGTTATGATTTCTGAAAAACATATAGTCACGAAGAAAAAAAATATATAGCCCATGTCCTTGAGTGGTATGACTGTGGAATTAATGGCAAGTTGACATGGTCCAGCTTGTACTTCCACCAAGCGGACACTGGAGAGCAGCACTGAGCAAACACAGGGTGGGGACAGCACCCATAGTAGGGGCCAGTCTCCAACCCAAGTACTGATTCCAGTGCACCCCACAGGGGCTCTCCCATGCCACCTTGGTGCTGCTTCTCCTGGTTGGCTGCAACAGACAACCATGCGACTCTGGCTGAGTCCTGGTCACAAGCAAGGCATTGAAGCTCCCCCAACATCGATCCTGTCAATGAACCAGTGAACCAGGCTTGCAGTATTCTATGCTACCGGTGTCAAAGAGGGTCTTGTGGATCACAATAAAAATGCCCAAGACAATCACTCGCTCCATTTGTTGGATCAGGCACATTCTCAGCACAACAATAAGCATCAAGTCCAGGCGAGAACACAACAACAATATGCAATAAGTCCAGCTCCATTGCTATTGAACACCTGACTGATGGATATTCCTGCAGTATTTGATGCTCTTGGTATCCAGCAGTGACTTGCAATCATAAAGAAGACACATGAGATGAACAAATGCACCTTCGATTAGACTTGTAGTGGCCACGGTGGCCAAGCATGCCACCATCTTGCCATGACCATTTAGGTTTGTAAAGATGGGTTTGGGAATAGAGACGGAATACAAGCAGAGCCACCCCAGCCCTTCTTCCCACCTGCCTAGCCTTTTGATATAATGTGTATTTCTGGATGTTTAGCTCCCAGCTATCTTTTAGCCTCAGCTTAGTGATGCCCAGAATATTACGCATGCCAATTTCCATCTACACTGCAAGATTATTTCCTTTATTTCGTATGTTGCGTGCTGCAGTCAGATTTATACAGTCCTGTATTCATCACCATTTTCAATATTTTCTCCTTATGACCAGAAGTTACATTCTTATCCCTTTCTAATCTTTTTGCCTTTTTTTTATTGTGTACACTTCCGTAACCTCTCCTGCCTTCTCTTTCCCCTTTACTTCATCCTTGTGGTTCCAGTGTTGAACACTAATATTTAGTTTAAAGCCCCGGGCAGGTGACTTTCCAAGATCCTGATCCCTGAATGGTTCTAGTGGAGCCCACCCATTGTAACAGCTCCCTCCTTCTCCAATATGGTGCCAATGTCTCATGAATTCAAACTCACTTCTTCCACTTTAATCTTTGAGCCACACATTTAGTTATCTGATTTTATAAACCCTGCACCAATTTGTACATGAATGATCTAACAGTTCAGAGACTATTACATTTTTGGTTCTGTATTTTATTTTTGTTCTTAGCTGCTCAAGCTCGCTCAGCAGAACCTCCTTTCTTGGTCTTCCTATGCTGTGGTACTCACATGGACCAAGACAAATGGATGTTTCTCCTCCCAATCCAAATTCCTCTGCAGGTCAGATGAGACATCCCGAACCTGAGCACCAGGCGGACAACACACCCTTGGGACATTCAATCCTTGTAACAGAGAATTGTATCTATTCCCTTGTCTACATTATCCCCAATTACACCTACATTTCTCTGCTCTCCTCCCTCTTGAATGGCTCCCTAAACTTTGGTGCTATGGTTCAGTTGCTCATCCTCCCTGCAGCCCCCATTCCCCACTCTTATCCTCACAGGAAGCATCAATCTCAGACCTATAGGGCAAGCTCAAGGGCTGGGTCTCTTCCAGCGCTACCTTTTGGACCCCCACCCCACCACCTGTCTCACTCACAGTCACACTCTCTTGACCCTAGCCACAGACCAAATTTGAAGTAGTTGATCTAATGGTGCAACTGAAACACAGTGTCCAGGTAACTCTTTCCTTTCTTGATGCATCACAGTGTTTGAAGCTCAGATTTCAGGTTATCAACTTCGAGCCAGAGTTCAGTTCTTTGAGCAGCAAGGATGTGCTGCAGATGTGGTCACCAGGAACCACAATGGCACCCACCTCATGCAGCTACAACACATCACTCGATCCTGAATCCCAAATTTTATTTAATTTGTTGTAATTTGGTATATTTTTAGTTATATAAAGCTAATACTACATATAATTTTTAAAAATACCCTTATCGATTCATACCTGTTTCTTGCCTGTGCCTCCTTCCCTCTGCCTCTTGAACCAAAACCTTAAAGCCTACACTGCTCCACTGGACCGCTCACACAATGACCAATCCAAAATGGCCTCCTCCTCTTCTCATCAAAGTCTCTTGAGCCAAAGCTGGAGTTCCCTACTCTAAGACTGGCCCACTCCACATAAACCCCGTTTCTTTTTATTGGCTCAATGAGACTTGCTGTTTGTAATGTTGTGCAGACTCGCACAGATCTTGATCTTGGCAGTGCAAAGCGAAGCTTACTCTCAACGAGACTTGCTGTTTTTAATGGCTCTTCCTCTCGCACAGATCTCGCTGTCACAGCTCCAAAGTACAACTCTGATATCTGGACTCTTGCCACAATACTGGGTAGAAACTTTTAGTCCTTCTTGATTTGCCATGAGTTAAGAATGTCTTTGTGAAAGGTCTTGGAAATGGCCATGTACCTTATTGCAACTCTATTCTTACAGTAGAACCATGACGAGAAAGGGAACGGCATAAACCTCCATCTTCCACCCAATAAACCTGAGACACTCTAAATAAAGATCATGAGACACATTGAACGTCAAATTAGTCAAGAAATGAAGGGAAGACTCAAGCATATTTTATGATCAATAGTTGTGGAAAGGATCAGCTCTTAAGGATCCACATTAAACTTTGACACCCACTGTATCCATTTTAAAGGAGCGATGACTTTGGGTTAAAACTGTAGCAATGGCATTCTTGATTCCAGCAGGTGCAGTTTGTTTCTGTGGTGACCTGTGGTTTATTTTGATCTTTACTTTATTTTTACTTGCACTTATAGGACAACCCAGACATCTGCAACAAACAAACCAAGTTTTATTTGGACCTGGTTGTTACATTGCAATTAAATGGATATCAGTTGACATCTAAATTTATGATTATACTTAAATGGTAGGAACGATCAGTAGCCTTCGTGACAGGAGCTGGACATATTTATAAAAGAGCACATATTTATAAAGGCTTGTCCCAATAAATGTATATCCGGTGCTGCAATTTTCTCAGCTATAATTAAAATGGAATCTGTACTTTTTTGTCAAGTGCATACAAATAATTACTAGCACTAGCCAGCATTGTTTCCATGGTAACTGATAATTTTCACAACATTTGTGGGAAGTGTATTTTTCAACATGTACCTATAAAAAGTTTTTCTATGATTGAACTGAGAGATTTCAATGATGCTGTTTGCCAAAAACATACTTCTGAAGAGTAAACAAAACACATACTGTCTTGTGGTGCAGGTTCCTGTCGGTAATATTCTCTTGTGGGTGAGATGTGTAGGGTAAAATGGCACAGTGATTCCAGAATTCAACTGGCGACTTCCCGAGCATGGATTCTGGAACAGTACCTTCATCCGTAGGGTGATAGTGGCAAGTGAAGAGGTTGAATTATCACAGTATATCCCACATGTTATTTTAGATCAAGATGCACCCACAACAGCTGTGTACTGCCAATAGATGGCAGCCCGGTTAAAATGATTCTCAGTGACCTTGGGTTCAAGAGCTTTGTTCCTGAAGTTGGCAACGTAAGGCAATAAGATGGTGAAGATGGCATATGGCAAGCTTGCCTTCAAAGGCTGCCACACAGAATATAAGTTAGAAGGTTATGTTTCAACTTTACAAAGCACTGGTTCAAAGTTCAAGGTAAATTTATTATCAAAGTACGCACAGTACTCTGCAAAAGTCTTGGGCACCCGAGAATTTTTGTATAAATCTTGTTTTAGATGTTTGTTTTAGATTTCCAAACATACATTTTCCAAAAAAGTTAAATATTACAGAGGAATTTTAATATTTCATTAAAGAAAGCAACATATTAAGTAATAGTCACTTTTCAAATAAAAACCTGATTACTTTGTAGGTATATAGCCCAGTGTATGATTTTAAAAAATGTAACGAACAGGTACTAATGATCAATGATATAATGAGTTGAATGAATTAAACTGATTAACTGAAACAGAAAGGTATGTAGAAGGAATTAAACTGAGCAACGGACAACCAAGTTAAAAGGTGAGGGTGTGGCAGATGTCATAGTTTAACCTTCGGATTATCAATTCTTACACTATGGCAAAAGTGAACATAGCAACAAAATACAAGGTAGCCATCACGCATCAGCATAGCCTCTCCCAAGCAGGGATTTTTCGGTAGACATGAGTTTCAAGGTGTGCTGTCCAAGGTCTTCTGAAGAGAAGTACAAAGAAACAGGCAGTTTTGAGACCAGAAACACAGTAGTCAACCATGAAACTGTGAGTACTGTATAAGAGATACAGTAAACTGACTAAATTGGAAGAAGTTCAGCACTGCTATCAGCTCCAAATTCAACAAAACCACTGGAACACAAGTACACCCCTCTTCAGTCTGGAGAAGTCTTGTCTGAAGTGGTCTTCGTGGATGCGTTGCTGCCAAAAATCCATTCCTCTGAAATGGAAAAAAAGCCAGGAGACTCATCTACATACAAAAATACAAGGAATGGGGTGTTGAACAATGGCAGCATGTGCTCTGGACTGACAAGTTAAAATTTGAGATCTCTGGCTCAGGTAGGAGGGAGTTTGTCTGCAGAAGAGATGAAGAGCACTACATGGATCAGTGTCTGCAACCAACAGCAAAGCACGGCGCAGGCTCCCTGCAGGCTTGGGGCTGCATTGCTGTAAATGGAGTTGGTGATCTGGTCAAAATTAATGGAAACCTCAATGCAGATTCTCATTCATCACATAATACCATCAGAGAGGCGTCTGATCGATCCCAGCTTCATTCCGCTGCAGGATAATAACCCCAAACACATGACCAAAGTCATAAAGAGCTATCTTTAGTGAAAAGAAGAACAAGGAGTTCTGCAACAGATGGTATGGTCTCCACAGAGGCCTGATCTCAACGTCATCAAGCCTGTCTGGGATTACCTGGAGAGTCAGAAGAGGTGAGGCAGCCAAACTTTGCAGAACTGTGGCAAGTTCTCCAAAATGCTTGGAATAGACTACCAGCCAAGTTCCTTATAAAACTGCACAACTTATACCTGAGAGAACTGATATAGTTTTGAAGGCAAAGAAGGGTCCCACCAAATATTGATTTGATTTAGTTTTTTACTGTCTGCTGCTCTTTATATTTTTTTTTGAGATTTAAAAACTTTTCATTATTTTTGAAAGCATCTTTGCTTTTCTGAATTTTTTAAAATGTGCCTAAGACTTTTGTACTGTACTGCATATGTCAACATACGCAATCCTGAGATTCATTTTCTTGCAGGCATGCTCAGTAATTCCAACAAACATAATAGAATTAATGAAGGGTTGCATTCAACAAGACAAACAGACAACCAATGTGCAAAAGACAACAAAATGCAAACACAAAAGAAAATAAAGAAACGATCATAATAAAAGAATAATAAATATCGAAAACATGAGATGATGATACCTTGAAAGTGAGTCTAAAAGTTGTGGGAACAGTTCGGTGATGGATGAGTGAAGTTCAAGAGCCTGATGGTTGAATGGCAGGAACTGCTCCTGAACGTGGAAGCATGAGTCCTGAGGCTTCTGTACCTTCTTCCTGATAGCAGTGGTGAAAAGAGAGCATGGCTTGGGTACTTGGGGTCCCTGACGATGGACGCTGCTTTCCTGCGACTCTGCTGCACGTACATGTGCTCAATGGTGGGAGGGTTTTACACGTGATGAACTGAGCCATATCCACTACCTTTTTTACGATTTTTCATTCAAGGCATTGGTGTTTCCATATCAGGGCATGATACAACCGGTCAATATGCTCTCCACCACACATCTGTAGAAGTTTGTTGAAGTTTTAAATATCATGCCAAGTGTTTGCAAACTTCTGTGGAAGTAGAAATGCTACTGCACCTTCTTCGTAGTTGCGCTTATGTACTGGGCCCAGGACAGATTCTCTAAAATGACATAACACTAAGGAAATTAATGTTGCTGACACTCTTCACCTCATGATGTAACACTAAGGAATGATGTAACACTAAGGCACCTCATGATGTAACACTAAGGAATGATGTAACACTAAGGAATTTAACGTTGCTGACACTCTCCACCTCATGCCTTGATGAGGACTGCCTTGTTGACCTCCAGTTTTCTCCTTCTGAATTCAATAATCATCTCCTTGGTCTTGCTAACATTGAGTGAGAGGGTTTTGTTGTGGCAACATTCAGCCAGATATTCAATTTCCCTCCTATATTCTGATTCATCTTCACCTTTGATTTAGCCTATGATAGTGGTGTCATCAGCAAACGTAAATACGGAATTGGAGTTGTGCTTAGCCTCACAGTCATAAGTACAAAGCGAGTAGAACAGAGGGGAACACAAGGCTGTGTGCACCTATGCTGATGCCAATTGTGGAGGAGATGTTTTTGCTAATCTAAACTGACTGGGGTCTGCAAGTGAAGAAATCGAGGATCCAATTGCACAAGGAGGCAGTGATGCCAAGGTCTGGAAATTTATTGATTAGTTTTGAGTGGATGATAGTGTTAAATTCTGAGCTGTAATCAATAAAGAGCATCCTGATGTGTGGACCTTTGCTATCTAGATGTTTCAGGGTTCAGTGAAGGACCAGTGAGATGGCATCTGCTGTGGACCTGTTGTGTTGGTAGGCAAATTAGAGCAGATCCAAGTTGTTTCTCAGTTGAACTGTTTCATCACCAACCTCTCAGAGCACTTTGTCACAGTGGATATAAATGCTACTGGACAACAGTTATTGAGGCAGGCTACCATCTTTTTCCCCATGGTTGGAATATTAAAAGCTAAAGGACATAGGTTTAAGTTGAGGGGAGGGAGTTTTAAAGGGGAAGTTTTTTTTACACAGAATGTGGTTGATGTCTAGAATGTGCTGCCAATGGGAACAGACAAGTCAGGTACGATTACTATGTTTAAAGGCGTTTGGATAGGCACTTAAGACAAAGCATAGAAGGATATGGTCAAAAGGGATAAATGTAGATTGCCAAAAATGTTGGTATGGATATGGTGGGCCCATTTCTGTGCTAGACCACTCCATAGCTCCAGAAATCCAGGTAAGGGAATGGCTTTTGTACATGTTCATGCACGCAGAGGAAGTGGTAAAGATAATACTCCTTAAACTTGGAGTCATTTTAGTCATGCTCTCAAATCAGAGTCCTACCCTTCGGCTCTGAAGGGAGACAAAGCATTGCTATGCTCGTCATTGACCACACAGGGATTTGTGGTGGAGCAGTAGGACCCTGCTGCTTTGTTTTTGCTGCCTTACCTTACAGAGGTCTACAGAAATGAACCCAACATTTCTCAGTGCTGGTGGATATTCTTCTCAACTGTGGCAGATCACTAATATTATTGTGGGGGGGGGGGCAAGTCTGGAGGATTTACTCAGAAGGTACCTCTCTAATTTTGTCAATCTAGATATTTATAGTGCAGGAACATCCTATCTTGTAAAAGATCAATGCAAATAGTTTTCAACTTTACATTAATCACTCCCCATCCCAATACATTCAACAAACTATCCTTTATCCTTCAATAAATATTAAATAGTGCAAATGGTGAATTTTGAAATAATATCACAAGATGCTAGAAGTACTCAGCAGGTCAAGAGGCATCTATGGAGAGAGAAGTAGTCCACTTTTCAGCTCTAGATCTTTTCAAAAAAACAGGGGAAGCAAGTTATATATCAGTAGCAAAAAAATGTGGAGGAGGGATGGATAGAACTAAAGAACTATCTCTGATAGGGTGAGACCAAATCAGCTAATGGAGTAGTCGGAGCAGCAATTAGGGTGTTAGCCCAGATGAATGGTCTCAACCCGAGTCATTGACAGCCCACTTCCATTCACAGGTGCTGCCTGATCTGCTGAGTTGTTCCAACATCAGATTGTAGTTTTTGTCTGTACAGTGTATCGCTAACAGCTAGGCTGTAGAAGATGCTCTTCATACCAGACTATACCAATAGATAAAGAGAACCTGAGCTCTTATCAAAACTGGCAGAAATGAGCTGGTCTGATAAAAATAGATATAAAGGGTTATCTAAAGTTGGACATTTGATATTCAATCCTACAGGCTGCATTATGCCGAAACAGGAGACATGGTTTTGCTTGTCAAGTTTGTGTTTGGCTTTATTGTAAAAATGCGGAAGACCAGGGTGGGAGTGGGATGAGAATTATATTGGCAGGGGATTGGAACTCAGTATCACCCCTGCAGAACGAATGCATGTGCTACACAAAAACATATCCAATCTGAGCTCGGTAGAGACCACATTGCTATCTCATTTTCCCATCCCTTCACCTTTCGTATTCCTCTAAAACACCCTCACCCTACCCATCCCTACTGACCACTCCACAGCAGCTGTTCTTGCAGCCACAGCCCTTTAACCTCCCACTTCCCCACCATCTACCAATCCAATCCAGTGAAGCTTTGATTTGTATTTCTTGCCATTTAGTCCACCGAAGTCACTGCTCACTCTGTGGTTCCCCACTATGGGCAGGGGAGACCAAAGACAGATAGATTGATGGCTTGATGGAACATTCCATACAGCCCTTGACCACAATCTTCAATTCCCTGTCCAAATACCCTCCAATCTCATTGTCTTCTGCCTCTAAGATGATTGCTGTGAAAAATCCATGTTGGCTCAAAGACCAGCCCCTCATACCCCGACTAATGAAATCACAGTCGTCTGGAATCTATATCAACCTCATTAATCAGTATTTCCAGCCAACTTATTTCAGATGGTAGTTTCAGATGAAGGTTCTGCTTTAAGGGCAACAGGTTGGTGCAGCTGATATGGACACTGCCTCACAGCTTCAGGGTACCCAAGTTCAACCTTGGTCCTTGGTGCTCTCTGTGTACATATTGCAGTTTGCCCCTGCAACTACATAGGCTTCGTTGGTGATCTAGCTTCTTCCCACACCTCAAAGACATAATGGTTGCTGGATTAATTGACTGCAATAAATTGCCACAGCAAAGGTGGATGGCAGGAGAATAAAGGGGGAGTGGGAGGAGAATAAAATAGGATCTCGATGACTTGATCTTTGCAAATTCAATGGGTTGAATGTCTGTTTCTGCATTAAATAACTTTATAAAATCTCTCATTTATAACTCAGTCTGAAAGATTACCTCTTTTCCTCTCTCCACAGATGCCACATGGTCTGCTGAGAACCTCCTACACTTTCTGTTTTATCTCATATGCCAACATCTGCGGCACATTGAAACATATCTTTCCCTCCTTTCTCCCAAAGTTGTATTTACAGTATATGGCTGAGAGTCCAATAGCTCGGCCATGCAGTTTCTCCTCAGTTCATTATTTGATTCATTTTTGGATGAACAGCCTTTATGGTTAAATATTTTTGCACATACATTGCTAGTTGAAACATTGTCCACACTGTGAAATTCATTCATAATTTTAAATATATCTTCTCGACTCAGCATTTTATCACACCTCAGAATTAGATGGGTTTTATTATGGCATGTTACCAATAAAGCTTTTCTAATCCTTCTTACTTAGTAATGTATTTTTTTTTTCTGTTGCTGTATGAGTGAAGTTCCAAAGTGGTTGTGTTATTCAACAGGTAGTTAGAGCCATGAATCAGTGACCCAGAGTTTCAGACTCTTATCGCACAGCATCTGGTGAACACATTCAATTAACTGAATAAAATCTGGAATTAATAGTAATACTTGCCACAAACCTACTTTCCTGTTGTACGTCCCTCACCATACATGTGCCAAAAGTGGGTGCTTAATGGTAAGTGCTATGGTTAAAAGGGGCAGTTTCTGTGCTGTTTCTCTGTATGTGGCTTCAGACACACCAACAATATTATTTTTTAGAAACAAACAATCTGCTGGATGAACTCAGTGCACACAGCAATGCCTCTGGGAGGAAAGAAGCTATCAATGTTTCAGTTCAAAACATTGCATCAGGTCTGAGAGTATCGAGTAGAGGGGAAGGGGAATGGGGAGACAGGAGTCTTAAGGAGCTTAAGGAGCTTAAGGTAAAGGAATCCTTAGGAAAATGTGATCATAATATGATGGAATTCACCCTGCAGTTTGAGAAGAGGAAGCTAAAGTCAGATGTATCTGTATTACAATGGATTAAAGGGAATTATAGGAACATGAGAGAGGATCTGGCCAAAATTGTTTGCAAGGGAACACTAGCAAGGATGATGACAGAACAATGGTTGAAGTTTGTGGGAGCAGATTATAAGGTGCATGATAGAAACATCCCAAAGATGAAAAAGTATTCTAAAGGGTAGATGACACAATGTGACTGCAAAACAAGTCAAAGACAGTATAAAGGCAAAATAGAGGGATATAATATTGCAAAAAATTAGTGGGAAGTTAGAGGATTGGTAAACTTTTAAAAACCAACAGAAGGCAACTAAAAAGTCATTAAGGAGAGAAAAGATGAAATACAGTATGTAGGTAAGCTAGCCAATAATATAAAAGAGGTTACAAAAGATTTTTCAGATATAAGAAGAGCGAGAGTAAATATCAAACCGCTGGAAAATGATGCTGAAGAGGTAGTAAAGGGGGAATGAAGTTATTAAGTTTTTTGTGTCAATCTTCACTGTGTAAGACACTAGTAGTATGCCAGAAATTCAAGAGTGTCAAGCGTCAGAAGTGAGTGCAGTTGCTATTACTAAAGAGAAGGTGTTCGGGAAGAAAAAAGGTCTGAAGATGGAAAAGTCACCTGGACCAGAAGGACTACACACTAGGGTGCAGAAAGAGGCAGGTGAAAAGATTGTGGAAGATTTGTAACGATCTTTCTATAGTCACTAAATTCTGGAATGGTTCTGGAGAACTCGGAAACTTCTGAAATGCTCGCTTCGCTGCCGCTGCTACTGTGTGGTATCCGGAATCTCCAGAGCAGAAGGCCCGAATCCTTGGCTTTGCTTGTTTCAGCAGCCTGGGCGAGGTCGAAGGCGCTCGGCAGAGGATGACGCTTGGGAGGCTGTATCGGAGGGGCTGCCCATAGGCTCAAAGTTTTTGGACGGACGGACTCAGTGTCGGCTGTGGTCAGCTTCTTCCAAGGCATCAGCAAGTTGACGGTGCCTGGAGGTTTATGGCAGGGAATTTCTCCCTTTTGCCGCCTGCTATCGGGAACTCGGGAGTTGATTGACCTGGAGAGTTTGAGACACTTTTTTTATTGTGCCCATGGTTTGTTCTTCATCAAATTATGGTATTGTTTTGTACTGCTGTAACTATATATTATAATTATGTGGCTCTGTCAGTGTTAGTCTTTGGTTTGTCCTGTTTTTCTGTGACATCCCTCCAGAGAAACATTGTACCATCTCTTAATGCATGTATGCATTTCTAAATGACAATAAAAGAGGACTGAGTGTTCTGATAATCTAAATTGCAAATGTCAGTCCACTCTTTAAGAAGGGCGGAAGGCAGAAGAAAGGAAATTATAGACCAGTTAGCCTGACTTCAATGGTTGGGAAAATGTTGGAATCTGTTATTAAGGATGAGATTTTGAGGCACATGATAAAATAAGCCAAAATCAGCATGGTTTTCTAAAGGGAAAACTTACCTAACAGATCAGATGGAATTAATTGGGGAAATAACAATCAGGATAGACAAAGGAGCGCTATTGGATGTTGTATACTTGGATTTTCAGAAGGTCTTTGACAATGTGCTATGCATGAGGCTTCTTAATAAGATAAGATCCAACGGTATTACAAAAAGGATACTAACATGGATGGAAGATTAGCTGACTGTTAGGAGGCAAAAAGTAAGGATAAAGGTTGCCTTTTTTGCAAACACGAGGAAATCTGCAGATGCTGGAAATTCAAGCAACACACACAAAAAATGCTGGTGAGCGCAGCAGGCCAGGCAGCATCTACAGGAAGAGGTATAGTCGACGTTTCAGGCCGAGACCCTTCGTCAGGACTAACTGAAAGAGATTGTACGTTGACTGTACCTCTTCCTATAGATGCTGCCTGGCCTGCTGTGTTCACCAGCATCTTCTGTGTGTGTTGCCTTTTTTGGTTGGTTTCTAGTGACTAATGATGTTCCACTGGGGTAGGTATTGGGACTACTTCTTTCCATGTTATATGTTGGTGATTTGGATGATGGAATGAATGGTTTTGTGGGCAAATTTGTCTATGATATGAAGATAGATGTAGGGGCAGGTAGGGTTCTGGAAGTGGGGAGTCTGCAGAAGGACAGAGAGATCAAGAGACTAGGCAAAGAAATGGCAAGTGGAATATAGTATAATGCAATGTACAGTGATACACTTTGGTAGAAGGAATAAAGGCACAGACTATTTTCTAAACAGGGAGAAAATTCAAAATTCAGAGGTGCAAGTTGACCTGGAAGTCCTGCAGGATTCAATGAAAATTAACTTGCAGGTTGAGTCGGTGGTCAGGAAGGCAAATGCAATGTTAGCATTTAATTTGAAAGAACTAGAGTATAAAAGCAAGGATGTAATGCTGATGCATTGGTCAGACCACACTTGGGGCAATTTTGGACTTCTTACCTAAGAAAAGATATGCTGGCTTTGCGGAGGTTCCAGAGCTGGTTCATGAGAATGCAAGAGTTAATGTATGAGGAGCATTTGATGACTCTGGGTCTGTACTCTCTGGAGATTAGATGAATGAGGGGTGAATTTCATTGAAACCTATCGAATATTGAAAGGCCTGGATAGCGTGGCTGCAGAGATGTTTCCTATGATGGGGGAGTTGAGGACCATAGGGCACAGTCTCAGAATACAGGGAAATCGATTTAAAATAGAGATGAGGAGGAATTTCTTGAGCCAGAGAGTAGTGAAACTGTGGAATTTGATATGTTCTTGATTAGTCAGGGTGTCAAAGGTCACGGGGTGAAATGGGGTTGAGAGGGATAGTAAATCAGCCATTATGGATGGTGGAGCAGACTCAATGGGCTAAATGGCCTAATTCTGCTCCTACATTTTATGTCTTATGGAGTCTGAGGTGACTGGTGGAGTGTAAGACTCTGCTCCCCTCCCATACCTGGCACTACCTGCATGTCATCTTACACCCTTCCTCAGTCTACCACTCCCTTTCCCCTCTTTATACTGGACACCTACCCTCTCCACCTTTAGTCCACTCTTAGGCTTTCAATCCAAAACATTGACAATTCCTTTCTTCCCACAGATACTGCTGGGCCCACTGAGTTCCTCCAGCAGACTGTTTGTC
Organism: Mobula hypostoma; assembly: GCF_963921235.1. Taxonomy (NCBI): domain Eukaryota; kingdom Metazoa; phylum Chordata; class Chondrichthyes; order Myliobatiformes; family Myliobatidae; genus Mobula; species Mobula hypostoma. Next base: position 11,360,383 of record NC_086120.1, read on the forward strand.
ACTCCTGATTCCACCAGCTACAGTTTCTTGTGTCTCCTTTACTGATTTTTAATCGCCCTCTGAATGGGCATTGCCCACCACTTATTTCAAGGCCAGTTTGCAGCGAATGGCTCTTGCCGTTGGGGCCCACATCTCATGCTTCAGTAAGAATGGAATAGATTGACACAGGGACATGAGTACAGGAATCTGACTTTTAGGTTGTTTACTCTATAATGTTCCAATGTTCAGCCTAATGTTTCCTCAGCCGGTAATTTCTTATGATGTTGCTAAAAACGTGTGCAAACTTTAGTCTCAGTGCTCAGTCCTGCTCCTCCTGTATTGCTCAGCATTGAAGTTCATTCTCCCTGAACCTGTTGCAGCATTCACTGCTGTCTGCTTCCATGGCGCAAATGATGTAGATGGTTACGTTACAGTGATGCAGCAGGTAGTGCAGATGCCGCACATTCCAGCAATCAGGACTCAAAGCTGTACCCCAATATCATCTGTGTGGAGTGTGCCCCTTCTCCACCTGTCTGGGTGGGTGCCCTCCCACTGCTGTGGCTTCCTCCCACGTCCCAAGGATGTGCTGTTAGGTGGAATCTTTCTGCGAGTTACTCCTTATTTTAGGCAGGGAGGAAAATGAACTGAAAGGGGAGTTGATGTGTGTGTGAGAAAGAACAGGGGAGGGAGAGATATCTGAGCTGATGGGACTGATAGGAACGTTCTGAGAGCAGGCGTAGAGTCTTCAGGGACATGAGAAATTAGGCACGTACTGATCTGCAGTGAGAACCATGGAAAGGCAATTTAGTTGAGGTGGAGTACTTGGAATCCCAGAGGTATATTCCACATGGCTGTGATAGATGGAGTTTATTGGTGAAAATATCTGAAGGGGATGGAAGAAGTTCACTGAGACCAGCTATTTAGTTGGCGCAGTAATGCAGCTTGTAGAGTTGTTGCCTAACATCACCAGAGATCTGGTTTTAATCCTCACTCTGCTATTGATGCTGAGTTTGCACATTTTCGTTGCAACGGTGTGGATTTCCCCTGGGAGCTCTGCCTTCCTTGCACATCACAAAGGCATGATGGTGATTGACAGGCAAACTGGCCCTGGGTGTGTTGCTGAGCACCAGAATGTGGCCGAGCTGACAAGAACTTGATAACACGCTTTGTGTCTCCATGACTCTATGGGACAGGCAGAAATACCACTTAGACAGTCCTAAACCAAACACTCTCCTGGGGGAGACAAACAAAAAAAGTGAGAAAAAAAAACTTTAGCAGTTCCAGAAGAACTTCTTTTGAAGACCCTGACCTGGAGTTACATGCTGATTATGGTTCTTTGTGGGAATGGGACCTGCTCTTGGAGTTCCATAACTTGCCATTGTTCGGGACGCCAAAGGCTCAGCCAAAGAGTCCAGCTTGAATTTGGAAGCCTAGGATCTCAGAGCTCTGGAGATGGGTGGATTGAGGGCCGGTGTCATGACCGGAGACCTGTGTGTCATCTGGGGAGTTGGGATATCTTCTTTGGACCTGGAGACCCGGATCTTTGTGATCTTCAGGAACAGAACCCGAGAAAAGCAACGTAATGGACTTTCAACATTTTAAACCAACGAGTTATTTGTTATGTCTCTCCACTCGCTGGGAAAATGGAGACACCTCTTTCTCCCTTATTAGGGAGAGAGAGAACCTGTGGTATGTCGAATACTGGGTGAAACGCAAAGTCTTTGGGTAACTTCAAGTCTGTGTCTTTGCTATTGCTTTGCTCACACTTGAGTGCTCGGTGGCAGTGCAGATGCTTGCTTTTATTTTGCCGGTGGGGGGAGAGGGGATCGTTACTCTCTGCCACTTATGCACAGGAGGGCGGGGCTGGGGGGGGACTTTCATTCAATCTTTGGGGCACTCCTCTGTTTTCGTGGATGGTTGTGAAGAAAAATTATTTCAGAATGTATATTGTATACATTTCTCTGTCATTAATTGTACCTTTGAACCTTTGAATAATTCTTTTTGACCCCAAGAAAATCGAGCAAGCGATGTGATATTATGATAGCCCTTTATTCATCTTTATCCCAACTGACCTTCTGAAACCAAAATGCCCTCTTCACTCAGCTGCCCTTAAACTAGCTCTAGTATATCTATAGTCACTGCATGATCTGGCTTTCACGCAATATTGTGATGTTATTGTCAGGCCAGGTTTTGAATCTGCTTTCGACACGTTATTCTGGGAGCCTGTATTGTGTTGTGATGGCCTCAAACATATGTGCAGCAAGGTGAAGAATACTTTAGCTGCCAGTCTTACTGCTATTACTCAAATCTTCATGGCTTTGGTGCTTTAGGTCAGCACAGGGCAGATTGGAGAAGGATGTTCACAGGGATGTATGAATTCTTGCATTCACTCAGCAGAGTGGTATCAGAATTTCTTTTGAGGTCTGATTCTTTTGGAAGTTCCTAAAGTTTATGTCCAAGTTCTGTTTAACCACATAGGAAACTAAGCATCTATATGAAGAAGAAGACACTATGTACCTACATACACGCACCATTAAGTCAACCAAAATACGCCATTGTTATAATGTGAGTAACAGACGCAAAACGCTGGAGGAACTCAGCAGGCCAGGCAGCATGTAGGAAAAGAGTACAGTCGACATTTTGGGCCAAAACCCTTCAGTAGGATAGTTATAATGTAACAACTTTACAAATTGAGAATACCTTGATTCCACAAATAGCAATGATATAATGAGCAGATTACACCCTATCTTTGTTATATGTGTCTTCAGACAATGCGGATTTACAGTTGTGCGAGGAATCTATTTCTACCAACGTCTCCTTATCTGTGTCCAAAACTTAAATTATGCGAGGAGCACTGCTTTCCTGCCAATACAAGTCATGTTGTATTGTGGTACTGCCTTTGTGTCGTATTGGTATGAAAATGTGAATAAATTACAGATAAAACATATTTAGGAAGTCCTCTGGAACGCATCCCTGTTTTCTCCATTTAAGTAATTATTCTCATTGTGCGATTTCACATTATGCGTCGACTGGGAGGAACGTATCCCCCGCATATAACGAGGATAGCGTGTATCTGAGAAGGGCCATCATTGTTTATCACTTCTGGAGGACTTTGCTATTCATCCAAATACTGCCTTAGAATCTTTTATATTCGCTTAGAAGAGTTGAGTAGCTTGGGATTAATATCCCATTTGCAATAGCAAGTTTCTGTGGCTGCCCAGATATATTTTCTGAACTCTATAAAGTCCTGGAATTGTTGTAAAAGGGACATCTGGTGCAGATGCTCTAGTTTCGGTGAGTTACACCTATCCATGTATCATGATAGTTCTGTTGTAGTGTTACATAAACACATCAAACATAGAGCAATACAGCACAAGAATAGTCTCCTTGTCCCACAAAGTCCACGCTCAAAGTGCAAATTAAACTAAGTCTCTTCCAGTTGCACTTGATTCATATCTCTCCATTCCCTGATATTCATGTGACTATCTAAAAGCCCTTTGAAAGTATCTATCACATCCTCTGCCACCACGACCCCTGGCAATCCAAGACAGTCATCTGCGTGTAAAAAACTTATGCCACACATCTTTAAACTTTCCCTCTCTTACCTTAAATACATGTCCTCTAGTTCTTGACATTTCTACCCTGGGGAAAGATTCTGACTGTCTACCTTATCCATACCTCTCATAATTTTATAAACTACTATCAGATCTCTTTTCTTTTTCAACCTTTTTATTAATTTCTTAATAATAAACATAACATGGTAATGGTACAAAGCTATTGGGAATACATTGTTATAATTAGCATAAGTAATTATAAAGCCAGTTGACACTTAAATGATAAAACTCCCAATCATATAGGATACAGATGAACGATATAAAACAAAGAAAAATATCTAAGAAAAAAAATGAAAAAGAAAAAAAAATTATAACCCCCCAAAAAACTAATCTAAACAGAATTAATCAACTAAACTAAAAAAAAAGACATGGGCTATTATGTAACATCATAAAAAAAATAGGAAACCTTAGTGTCGACGACTCAGTTCCTCTCAACCAATATTACAAAGAAGTAAAATAGATTTGGAAAAGGTCATATTACGTCATATGAAAATGTTGAATAAATGGCCTGCAGGTCTTTTCGAATTTAATGGAGGGATCATGAACAACACTTCTAATTTTTTCCAAATTTAAACACAGCATAGTTTGAGAGAACCAATGAAATATGGTAGGAGCATTAATCTCTTTCAAATTCAGCAAAATGGATCTTCTCGCCATTAATGTAAGAAATGCAATCATCGGACGAGCTGAAGAGGTTAAATGATTTGATTCTATCACTAATAACCCAAAAATAGCAGTAATTGGGTGAGGTTGTAAGTTAATATTCAGAACAGTAGAGATAATATCAAAAATGTCTTTTCAATATTTTTTCAACAAAGAACATGACCAAAACATATGAGTTAAAGAAGCTGTCTCGGAATGACATCTATCACATATAGGATTAATATAAGAGTAATAACGAGATAGTTTATCTTTAGACATATGAGTCCTGTGCACTACTTTCAACTGTATCAACGCATGTTTAGCACATATAGAGGATTAATTAACTAATTGAAGAATTTTTTTCCCATTTTTCAATCAGTACAGTGATCTTAAGTTCTCTTTCCCAATCAGTCTTAATTTTATTAGATACATCAGGACATAAATTCATAATTGTATTATAAACAATTGCTACAACACCTTTCTGAAAAAGATTTAAATCTAAATTTTTTTCCAAAATATCCATTGGATATAAATTTGGAAAATTAGGAGAAACAGTATTTAAAAAGTTTCTAGCAACGCACATCAAAGTTGCTGGTGAATGCAGCAGGCCAAGCAACATCTCTAGGAAGAGGTACAGTCGACGTTTCAGGCCGAGACCCTTCATCAGATCTTGTAGATATCTAAAAAATATCTAAATATCTAAAAAATATATCTAAAGAAGTGAGATCTAGGCAAATTATATTTATTAGATAGTTGTTCGAAGGACATAAAACAATTATCCAAAAGTAAATCACAAAATCATACAATACCTTTGATTTTCCAATCTAAATATGCTTGATCCATAGTGGAAGGTTGAAAAAAGAAATTAGATATAATAGGACTTGCTAAAATAAATTGGTTCAACCCAAAAAATTTTCGAAATTGAAACCATACACGTAAAGTATGTTTAACTATTGAGTTATTCATTTGCTTATACAATTTAGAAAGAATGAAAAGAAGCGAAGTCCCTAAAATAGAACCCAGTGAAAACCCTTGTAAAGAATTACATTCAAGATTTACCCAATGTGGACTTGAAATTACATCCAAGTCCCGTAACCAAAATTTTAAATATCGAATGTTAATTGCCCAATAGTAAAATGTGAGATTCAGGAGCGCTAACCCCTCCTCTTTTTTAGATTTCTGTAAATGTCTTTTACCTAACCTAGGGTTTTTGTTCTGCCATATATATGAGGAAATTTTTGAATCAACATTATCAAAAAAAGGATTTTGGAATAAAAATTGGTACTGTTTGAAATAGATATAAAAATTTAGGCAAAATAATTATCTTGATAGCATTGATCCGACCGATCAGTGACGAAGACATTGGTGACCATTTAGAAAACAACAGTTTAATCTGATCAATTAAAGGTAAAAAAATTAGCTTTAAGTAAATCTTCATGCTTTTTCGTGATTTTAACCCCTAAATATGTAAAAGAATCAGTAACCAATTTAAATGGTAGACATCCATAAACAGCAACCTGCTTATTTAGGGGAAATAGTTCACTCTTATTAAGGTTCAATTTATAACCAGAAAGGTTACTAAATTGAGCCAACAAAGATAAAATAACAGGAATTGATTTCCCCGGATTAGAGATATATAATAACAAATTATCTGCATACAATGATAATTTATGTATTTCATTTTCACGGGTAATACCAAAAATGTTAGGCGAGTCTCGGATGGCAATTGCTAAAGGTTCAAGGACAATATCAAATAATAATGGACTAAGAGGGTATCCTTGCCTAGTACCCCGAGATAGATGAAAAAAGGGAGATCTTTGATTATTAATACAAACCAAAGCTACAGAGGTATGATATAACAATTTAATCAAAGATGTAAATATCGGACTAAAATTAAATTTCGCGAACACACTAAATAAATATGGCCATTCAACTCTATCGAAAGCTTTCTCAGCATCTAATGAAATAATACATTCTGGAGTGTTAAGTGAAGGAGTATAAACAATATTCATTAACTTCCTGATATTAAAAGATGAATAATGGTTTTTAATATATCCTGTTTTGTCCACAGAGATAATTTGAGATAATCTCTTCTCTAACCTAGCTGCTAAAATTTTTGAATCTACATTCAAAAGAGATATCGGTCTATATGATGCATAATCAGAAGGATCTTTATTCTTTTTAAAAATTAAAGAAATAGAAGCTTCATAAAACACTTGTGGTAATTTACCTAATCTGATTGCTTCTTTGAATATTCTAGACAACCAAGGAGAGAGAATAGAGGAAAAAGACTTAAAAAATTCCACTGTAAAACCATCAGGACCAGGTGCTTTACCAGAATCCATTGAGGAGATTACAGCTGTTATTTCTTCCTCTGTAATAGGAGTTTCTAATGTTAAACAATCTTCAGGTGATAATTTCTGAAAATTCAATTTTCTTAGAAAGTCATGCATGATGTTAAAATCATGAGGAAAGTCAGAATGGTATAAAGAGGTATAAAATTCTTGAAAAGTTTTGTTTATCTCGTCATGATCAACTGTCAAAGTATCATCATGTTTAAGGATCTTAATAATTTGATGTTCAAATGGCGGGAGGAGAGAAAGCAGCGCGCCCTGCGTGAGCAGACCTCCGGTGAAAAATGATATCATTACCATTAAATAGGGGCTGTGGACAATTCTGATTTGATGGAGAGGGATGTGAAAGCACAGAGGAACATCTGGAGAAATTTCTGAAATGCTCATTCGCTGCTGTCGTTACTGCATGGTCAGGAATCTTCCGGAGGCTAGGCCTCAAAATCCCCGGCTTTGTCTGCTGTTGGCGACTGAGATTGAGGTCGAATCATTCGGACAGGGATGGCGCTCAGTACTCGGTGTCGGAGAGCTGATTCGGAAGCTCGAAATTTTCGGATGACTCAGAGACGGATTGTGGTCGGGCATGGTAGGGAGAGTTTTTCTTCCTTCTCCCGTCTGCGTGAGATATGGGACATTTGAGAGACTTTGAACTTTTACTGTGTTCATGGACTTCTTCATCAAGTTATGGTATTGTTGCACTGTTGTAACTATATGTTATAATTATGTGGTTTTGTCAGTTTTCTCAGTCTTAGTCTGTCCTGTGTTTTGTGATATCACACCGGAGGAAATATTGTATCATTTCTTAATGCATGCATTACTAAATGACAATAAAAGAGGACTGCGTGTCTTCATAATCTAATCTAGTTTTCCATTGATTAGCTAATAATTTACCCGATTTATCACTATGAATATAAAACTCACTTCTAGTTTTCATTAATTGATTTTTGATCGAGGATGTTAATAATAAACTGTGTTCCATTTGGAGTTCTACTCTCTGTTTATAAAGCTCCTTGCTAGGAGCAGTAGAATATTTTTTATCAATTTCTTTAATTTTATCAACCAATAAAAGTATTTCATTCTTAATACTTATTTTCAAACCAACAGAATAGGAAATAATCTGTCTGAGGATATAAGCTTTAAAAACGTCCCATACTGTTCCGTTGGAAATTTCTTCTGTAATATTAGTTGAAAAGAAGAAAGCAATCTGTTCCTTCATAAACTTAACAAAGTCCAAGTCTTGAAGCAAATTAGAATTAAATCGCCATTGTCTATTAGTAGAAGAAGTATCCATTAACTTAATAGAAAGTTTCATTGGAGCATGATCCGAAATGGCGATAATGTCATAATTGCAATCAATTACAGATGGAATTAAACGAGAGTCAGTAAAAAATTAGTCAATTCAAGAATAAGAATGATAAACATGTGAGAAGAATGAAAACTCATTGTTGTTTGGGCGTAGAAATCTCCAAATTTCTGAAATCCCAGAATCAGTCATAAAAGAGTTGATAAGTATAGCTGGCTTATTCTGTAGAGCCAAAATACATATGGATCTATCCAACATAGGATTTAAACGTAAGTTATAATCACCACCCATTGTCAACATATACTCATTTAAGTTAAGAAAGGAAGTGAATAGGTGCTTAAAAAATTCAGGATAATCCACATTTGGAGCATAAACGTTAACCACAGCAAGTTTTTTATTAAGAAGTAACCCAGTAATTAACAAAAATCTACCACTAGGGTCTGAGATAATGTCTTATGAGTAAATGTAATTGAGGAATCTATAAAAATTGAACATCCTTTGACTTTGGCTTGTTTATTCGATTGGTATTGTTATTTTTTCCAAAACTCAAAGAAGCGTTGATTATCCTCTTTCCTTACATGAGTTTCTTGTGTAAAAATAATGTGAGCATTCAGTCTTTGGAATACTTTGAAAATTTTTTCCCGTTTTATTGGATGGTTTAAACTATTTGTATTCCAAGAGACAAAATTAATAATGTGAGCCATAATTTAATGTTAACACTTTGGTATATAAAGAGTTAACCATAATGTAAACTCACGAGATCGGAAGAGAAATAAATATTCAGAGCGGAACCGGAAATCACAACACTGGCATCTTTGTAGTACTAATTCAGCCCAATAGAAAAAATTAAGAAAAAAGAAAAAGAGACCCTCCCACCCTCCACCCCTGAAATCCCCGAACTAAGCCAGAGAAGGCTGAAAAAATAGCTAACACTAAATCTAACCCCATTTCTGCAGGAGGCAACTCCAAAAATATATGTTATAAAGAAACCCTCCCCTCTGAAATCCGATAAAAGAAAAAAAATAAACACTGTATTATAATAATCTACATATTGTGATTTCCAAAATACATGAGAGAAAAAAAAATTAGCGCCAATAGATATGATTAGTCAATTACAAACAAAAGTAATTAGAAATGTCGCTTCAAAAAAAAGAGAGGAATATGGGAAGAAGAAACCTAAGAAAATGGCATACACTGAAAGAACAAAGGAAATTATGCGAAAAGGAAATCAAACCGCCATTTTAATTATACAAAACCAAAAATAAAGAAAATGTTCCTCCATACAGTCAAAATTTATCATGAAATCATTGACGACAATGTCAGAAATCAAATAGTTAAAAATTAACTAGTTAAAGAAAAGTAAAATCACTCGCAAGAAAAAAAACTTTAGCTGAGTTATGAAAAAATACCTACACTACTAACCACAGACGAAAATCTTGAACTTATAAAAGCCCTTCTTCATACGATAATTGAGTTTTATTATTTTAAAAAAACCACCTGAATAAAGAGCCGATGCTGAAAGTGCGAAACATTAATTAAAGGATGGTGTCCGTATCGGATGGGTAGTGCTCATCCTCAAAACTTCGAGCAGCACTTGTGGAATGGAAAACATGACGAGATCCGTCAGAAAGAGAAATTCTTAGACGTGCAGGGTACAATAAGGCCGGTTTGAGAATTTTTTGATAGCATTCCGACATCAGAGGTTTAAAAGCCAGTCACGTTTTCATCAATTCTGGACTGTAGTCCTCAACCAAATGGAATGAATGTTGTTGATATTTAATCATACCTTATCGGCAGGCAATATGGATAAGTTGTTCTTTAACGCTAATATAATGGAAACGGAGAATAATTGGCCTCGGTCTAGATTCGGTGGATACCGATTTTGGATGCGGTATATAGTGGGCGCGGTCGAGCAACGGAGGATCGTTGGGAAATACAGAACTAAACGCATCCTTTAAAAGTTGAGAAAAGAATATTGAAGGGTCTCCATCCTCAACATCCTCAGGGAGACCAATTATACGTAAGTGCTGTCTTCTAGATCGATTTTCAAGGTCAATAATCTTGGATTTAAAATGTTCCAGTTGTTTAGTGGTTGAAGCTAAATTCTGCTCCAATTTCTTGATTTTTAAGTTACTCTTCTGAGACTTAGTATCTAGTTCAGAAATTTTGCTTCAATTTTGCTTAATTTCACAATCCAGTGATTCCAGAGAGTCCGTGATTGACTTTAAGTCTTCTTTAAAACTTTAACGTTGTTGTTTAAAATTTTCAGATAAATTTTGACGTTGTTTATCAAATTTTTCTTCTAAAAGCTTCATCATAATCTCATAAGATAGCTCCGTTTGCTTAGGATCGCCCTTTCTTTTTCCTCCGTTTCCGTCGGAATCCTTCCCGTCTTTTGTTTTGGATCTTGTACTCATTTCTTCAAACTTCACGGATACAGTTCAAGAAAAGATCAGGAAAATAAAATAAATCTTCCAGTGTAGGTAAAAATTGGTTAAGTAAGGGCGATCATAGGTTAAAAAAAAGATAATGGGAATGGAGCGAAGACAAAGGCGACCTCACTCCATGAGCGCTCCCTGCAGAATCTCAGATCTTGCCTTAGCCTCTGATGCTCCAGAGTAAACAACCCAAGTTTGTCCAACCTCTCCTTATAGCTCATCCCCTGTACTCCAGGCAGTATCCTGGTAAACCACGTCTGTACAGTTTATTAAGTTTTCACATCTTTCCTGGAATTGAAGGGAAGAGAAGAAGGCGGCACGACACAGCTCGCTGCGGCCACTCCGGTGGGGATGTCTGTTATTTGTCAAGTAGGGGGCCGTGCACAATCCTGATTTGATGGAGACAGACGTGAGAGCACAGAGGAACATCTGGTGAAACTTCTGAAATGCCTACTTCGCTGCGGTTGCTACTGTGTGGTCCAGATTCTCCGGAAGAGAAGGCTTTGTTTGTTGCTCGGTGGCTGGGGCAGGGTCGAAGTTCTCGGCAGAGGATGGTGCTTGGAGAGGCTTTTTCGGAGGGGCTGGTCGTAGCCTTGAAGTTTTCGGATGGACTCAGAGTCTGCTGTGGTCGGGTGCTTCCAATGGTGCTGCATCGACAAGTTGGCGGTGCTTGGAGGTTCATGGTGGGGAGAGTTCCTCCCTTCTGCCACCTACGTGAGATGATGTGTCTATCGGGACTTTGAGATTTTTTTTTACTGTGCCCATGGTCTGCTCTTTATCAAATTATGGTATTGCTTTGCACTGTTGTAACTACATGTTATAATTATGTGGTTTTGTCAGTTTTAGTCTTGGTTTGTCCTGTGTTTTCTTGTGATATTATTCTGGAGGAACATTGTATCATTTTTTAATGCATGCATTTCTAAATGACAATAAACGAGGACTGAGTGTCCTCATAATCTAATCTAAAAAAAAAATTGAGGGTGATTAGAGTTGCACAAAATGCTGCAAGTGCAGACAAACTGACATTTTATACAGCTGTAACATGGTTGCTTTACTCTTATACTCTATACCTTGACCGATGAAGGCAAGGATTCTGTAATGGTATGCACTCGACTGTGCCAGCCTCCATAGTTTAGATGACTGAATTCTCCAGAGTATGGATAGCTGGTGTGGTCACTTCAAATATTCTGGCCCACTCTTCTAATTGGCGGCCATGCTTTGGCACCAAGATTTAGATATTTAAGTTGTACCTGAACTCAGATTTGGTGCTCATTCGTCAGAACAACTTTGGTTCAGTCTGCGATTGCTTTTAGCATTTCAGTCTTGTTGTGATTCTCATCTATTCTCATCAGGTTACCATCTAGCATCTAGTCAAGAACCTTGTTCTCATCTCGGTCTCAAAATCGTGTCTCAATTCTAGTCCTGAATACTCCAGCACTGGGGTCCTTACCATCCTCACCGAGGCCTCTTGTCACAGTATGACTGAGCCAACATGAACCCTGTGGGGTATTAGATTTTCTTGTCAACTGTGGCCAGCCACAGTGAGAAGATCTCAAGACTGGGCCTGGAGAAAAACAACCTCCAGGTTGTCATGCACCAACTGTCGCTAGGAGGAAGCCAGACTTGTTCAGGTGACACTGTCAGTCGCACTATGAAGTCATTCCATCTTCTGACCCTGGAGAGGTTTCGTGGTGATCTGGGCTCTTGCTGCTGCTTCCTCACACAGTGCTCGTATAGTTTTTGAACTCCAGCTAAATTAGTTTCCTACAGAGCACAGGAAGGTAGCCTTCGTGATCTCTCTCCTGATCGGGAGAACTCTGGCCTGGGCCACTGCGTAATGAGAGTGGAGGTCGGAGATTTCCTCTGATTTGGAAAAATTCATGAACATCGTTAACAGGGTGTTCCCTCCACCGATGAGAGGTCCCAGCATTTTGGCTGTCCAAGCATAACCCTTCCATGAACTGTGGGGAAGGGAGAATCATCGCAGGTTAAGAATTTGCATGAAGGAAGGTTCTTGGTTTGGTGCTCCGAGCCACAGTGTTCATGGGTGGAAGTACCTAAGGAGTCTCAGGACTCATTCTCAGAGGGATGTTCAGGGTTCGTTACAACACCCAAGCTGTAATTCTCTGTGCATACATAGATTTTGATAAGGTCTTCAGGCAGGGAAAGGCCTCCCACCGTACCAACCATACAACTGTTCAATGGACCTACAGCCTGGTACTTGTCATCCACGGGGTCAATTGTAGGCGATCTTTGGCCTGGAGAGATGTGCTATGGAGGAATACAGAGAAGAGGCACTTGCTATGGGATTCATTTGCCCTCCAACTCACCAGATGATGCAGGTTTCTTCTTTGTACAGAAAAAGGATGGTAGCCTACGGCCGCCCATTGATTATCGAGGACTGAATTGTGTAACAGCCAAGAATCACTAACGACTTCCACCCATGAACACTGTCTTCGAAATGCTCCAAGGGGAAAGAATATTCTCGAAGCTAGATTTGAGAAGTGTCTACAATCTGGTCCGCATAAAGGAAGGTGATGAATGAAAGACTGCATTCAACACAACAACAGGGTATTATGAGTACCTCGTCATGCCCTTTGGCTTTGCTTATGCACCAGCAGTTTTCCAGGCCTTCATAAACGATGTGCTCTGGGATCCCCTCCAAAAGTATTCCTTCGTCTACTTGGATGACATCCTAATTTTCCATAGAACAGTACGCTGCTCAGATCAGAGATATCTCAAAGAGGTTTCCAAATTATGGACTTTATGTCAAGCATGAAAATTCTGAATTAAACAGCAGTTCATGAAAACTCCCATTTTGGTCTTGCCTAACCCGGACCTTCCTTTTAGGCATGGAAGTGGATGCCTCAGACATCGGCGTGCTTGCAGTATTGTTTCAATGGTTACCCTCAGACAATAAGCTGCACCCATGTGCATGCTTCTCCAAGAGTTTATCCCTAGCACAAGTGAACTATGATATCAGAAGTAGGGAGATGCTTGCGGTTGATTTGGCATTGAAGAAATGGTGTCACTGGCTTGAGGATGCCAAGACCCTTTTATTGTGTAAACAAACAATACACCTGGCTTATATTCAGGAGACCTAAAGTTTGAATTACAAGCAAGCCAAGTGTTCTTTTTCCTTTAATTGCTTCAATTTTGTCCTGAGCTATCGCAAAAACCAGATACCTTGTCTCATCAGTTCGATGAATGCGAAAAAGCGGAGCTTCCTACCACCAAACTAAGGCGAAAGTGTCCATTCATTGGGAAATTGACGTGCTTGTATCCAAGGCCCCACAGCAAAGGGAGATTCCCAAGATCGGGCTTTGTCCTTCCAAGTTCTGTCAGGTCTAGGGTTCTTCAATAAGGACACACATCTAGAATGAGCTGACGGTCACCAAAGCACTTGTTCATTAGGAAGGGTTGCTGGTGGCTTGGAATGGCTAAAGAAGTCCAGCAATATGTGCAAACGTGAAAGATGTGTGAATGGAACAAGGAACCCCACACCCCACCTCAGGGTATCCTTCAGCCTCTATCTGTTCCAAACAGACCACAGGCACACATCTCCATGGACTTTGTCATGGATCTTCCACTTTCCAAGGAGAAGACCGTCATCATGGAGACTGGGGATCTCTTCTCAGGATCCTGTAAATTCATAATATTGGACAATTTACCATTGGCAGCAGAGACGGCTGAGATTGTCCTTCATCAGGTCTTCAGGGTCCACGGTTTTATGGTGGATGTTGTGTCAAATTGTGGTCCACAGTTTGCTTTGTGTTTTTGTAAAGTGTTCTGTATGCTGAGCAGGGCTACAGTGGGCCTCTCCTCTGAGTTTCACCTGCAGTCCAATGGTCAGACAGAGCAGGAGAACCAGGATACGGAGCGAATCCTGAGATGCCTGGCCTCAGAAAGACTAAATAAGTGGTGTGATCATTTGATGTGGGCAGAGGTTGCACACCACACGCAACAGCATTCTTCGCACGGGATTTCTCCATATACTCCACTACTCTTCCCTGAGCAGGGGGCTGAAGTTTGGGTTTCTCCCGCTGAAGATCTTTTCAGGTGCAGCAAGGAGGCATAGACTATTGTGAGAGAGAGTTTGTTGGCCTCTACCCATATGGCTGAACTGAAGGCCAACTGTAAGAGATGACAGAGGTAAGCTTTGCAGCCTGACAAACAATCTGGTTATCTACTCAAGATTTGCGTCTCTGCTCGGAGTCAAGGAAACTGGTGCCCAAGTTCATTGGCCCTTCAAGATCCTTAAGAAAGTGTACCTAATAGCTTACACTTTGCAGCTTCCCAAGCCCCTTAAGATTAAGACACATACTAGATGCTGGAGGAACTCAGCAGATCAGGCAGCATCTATAGAAATGAATAGACAGTTGACATTTTGGGCCAAGATCTTTCTTCAGGACTGAGAAGGAAGGGGGAAGATGCCAGAATAAAAAGCTGGGAGGAGGGAAAAGGGCATATCTAGAAAATGAGTGTGACAGCAGGAAGGTGGGAAAGGTCAAAGGTGTCATGGTCCGGATCGGGGTCTCTTTAAATTTACTTCGTTTCTGTTATGATCCAGACCGTTGACTCCTTGTTTCCCTTTGGTTCCCTGTTTTCCCGTGTCCCTCGGCCTTGGTGATTAGAGGCAATTTACTCCCGGCTGAACCGGTAGTTTATAGTCTCCGACTTTCAGCTGTGCGGCGCGGGAGCATTTGCAAAGTCACCAAAGGTACGGCGTGCCAATGTCATCTGGCCGTAGCAAGCCTAGTCTCCGCCCGAAGCGAGTGCCGGTAATTCGCCTTTCCTCACCGGAGAAACCCTGTCAAGTTATCTCGCCGAAGTGAGCCTGCAAAGTTTCCTCACTGAGGTGGGTCTGTCAGTTAACCCGCCAGAGGGAATCAAGAACCGCTGTCTACTGTTCCCGGGCCGAGGCGAGAGCTCACCACTACCCGGAGGCTCCAAGTCAAGTCCTGGCTCCGGGGGCATTCAAGTACCGAGTCAAGTCCTGTCCCTGGCAGCATCCACGTACCAAGTCAAGTCCTGGTCCTGGCGGCATCCACGTACCGAGTCAAGTCCTGGCCCTGGCGGCATCCAAGTACCGAGTCAAGTCTTGGCCCTGGCAGCATCCAAGTTCCGAATCAAGTCCTGGCCCTGGCGGTCTGTGATTCCTGTGCTACCCCCCTGTCTGAATCCCCTCTCTGCCCCTCTCGCCTCTAGCCCTTGTCTGCACTTCAGTCTAGTTCTATCACCGGAGATAGATAGGTACTGTCTGGTGTTCTTTCGTGTTGGTCTTGTCTTGTCCTCGCCTCCGTTGGGTAAGTCAGGCTGTCTTGCCGTTGCCCCGCGGGGGGTCATATCTTGTCTTGTGTAGTCCTCGCCTCCCTGGGGTAAGTCAGGCCGTCTTGCCGTTGCCCCACGGGGGGGTCATGAGTCCCAGCCCTATGTCCTGTACCCAAGGAGGGGTCCCGGCTCTCTGTTCTGTGCGTGAGTCCCGGCCCTATGTCCTGTACCCAAGGAGGGGTCCCGACTCTGTGTTCTGTGTATGTGTCCATGGTTCCTGGTACCTGCTCTCCCGAGACCGAGGCTCTGTTTTCCATGTTCTTCCTCTCCCTAGCCCATGTCATGTCCATGCCTGGTTCTGGGGTCCGAGCCCAAGGCAAGACCCAGGTACTGGGTCCTTGCCCAGTCCCTGGCTCGGAGTCCATACCATAGCCTCTTCATGTCTCCTCTAGTTCTGGGATCCGATTCCGAGTCCAAGCCCAGACCCTTGGTCCCAGCCTAGTCGTAGTCATGAATCCTTGTCCAGTTCGCTATTCCTGCTCCTGCTTTGCTCTCCTGGTATTGAACAATAAACTAAATCTAATTAACCTCACAAGATGTGTCTTGCATTTGGGTCCACTCTTGCTCCCAATGCCCCCCCATTGTGACAAAAGGCTGGAGAAGAAGAAATCTGATAGGAGGTGGGTGGAACATAGGAGAAAGGGAAGGAAAAGGGGACCAAGGAGGAAGCAATAGGCAGGTGAGGAGGAGTTAAAGGTCATAGTGGTGAATAAGGAAAGTGTGGGGGAGGATTTGTTTACCAGAAGGTGAAATCGATATTTATGCCATCAGGCTGGAGAGTTCCAAAATGGAATATAAAGTGTTATTCTTCCACCCTGAGGGTGGCCTCATCTTGGCATAAGGCCATGGACTGACATGGCAGAACAGGAATGGGAATCAGAATTAAGATGTTTGGCCATGGGGAAGTCCTGCTTCTGGTGAATGGAGTGGAGGTGCTCGACAAAGGGGTTCCCCAATTTACGATGGGTCCCACCAATGTAGAGGAGGTTGCATCGGAAGCACCACACACAACCCCAGCGATCGACAGGTGAAGTGTTTGCCTCACCTGGAAGGACTGTTTGGGGCCCTGAATGAAGGTGAGCGAGGAGGTGAATGGGCAGGTGTAGCACTTGGTCTGCTTGTAGGGATAAATGTTGGGAGGGAGGTTAGTGGCAAGGTACAAATGGACAAGAGAATCACAGAGGGAGTGATCCTTGTGGAAAATGGGGGTGGGGGGAAGGTAAAGATATGTTTTGCAGCAGGATCCCTCTGGAGATAGCAGAAGTTGCAGAGGATAATGTGTTGGATATGGAGGCTAAAGGAGTGTTAGGTAAGGAAAGGAGAGACTCTATCAGTATTAAGGCAGAGGGAAGGTGGAGTAAGTGCGGATGTACAGGAAATAATGGAGTTGTGGGTGAGGGCAACATCAGTAGTGGAGAGAGGGAAATATCATTCTTTAAAGGAGGACGTCTCTGATGTCCTGGGATGGAAAGCTACATCCCGGCCTCAGTAAGAAGAGTTCCGTGTGTTACACTACAGGAGCACTCCCTTTGCCTGTGGGTTTGATGTTAAGGTTGGGTTTGGTGCGGAGGGAGTGAAAGGCAGTGCGTTCACCGCGCGTAAGGTTGGAGGAGGGGAGAAGAGTGTTGAAATCAAGACAGTTGATTTCTTGTCAGCAATTTGAGATGAAAAGATCTAGAGCGGGCAGTGAACCAGAGTGGGGTATCCAAAAGGAAGAGGGTTGAAGATGGGGGAAGGGGTCATCAGTGCAGGGTGCGCAATCCTTGTCAAGTAAGTGGGCTCGGAGACTGAAGCAATAGAAGAAGAGCTAAATACCATAGCAGGTGTGGAATTCACTGAGGTGAGGGTGAAGAGGTCAAAGGTGAGGGCCCTACTGAGGACAAAATGTTCTCACGGAACTCACTGGAGTGCGGGAGAAGTGCAGAGCTCACTATGGTGCAGGCCAGGATTAATCCCACATTCCACTTATCCTGTTGAAAACCCTGTGAGTACTAGTCTTTTAGCTTTGCCAGCATTAGCCCCGCCACCACCCAGATTTATTGAAGGGGAGCAGGTCTTCACCGGAAAGAAACCTGTGGATTCATGATCTGTTCGGAGTGATTGGCCATTCCTCGTTGACTTGGTAGGGCTTGAACCCAAGGAACGGTGCTGGGCTCCATTAAGGGACATCCTGAACCCTGACATTACCATCAATGTCACCCCGAACAGCCAGGGCCATCAGGAGATGGCCACAGGGAAGGGGATCCTGTTATGGTACACACCTAACCGCACTAACCTCTGGGTTTAGATGCTCCGATTCTCCGCAGTATGGACAGCTGGTGAGGTTACTTTAAAGATTCTGGCCTGCTCCACTAGCGGACATGTTTTGGCACCAACATTTGGGTATTCGAAGAGCACTTGAACTGAGGTTTGGTGCTCAATCGTCAACTCAACTTTGGTTCAGTCTGTGATTGTGATTAGGGTTTCTGTCTCGTTCAGATTCTCGTCCAGCACCTAGTCAAGAACCCTGTCCTCATCTCAGACACAAAATCATGTCTTGATGCTAGTCTCAGATACTCCAGCACTTGGGTCCTTACCATCCTCATCTAGGCCTCTTGTCACATATGATTTAATGGATCAAAGATAGGTAGGGTTTTCACACAGAGAGTGGTGCATGCTCGGAATGCACAACCAGGAGAGGGTAGAGGTGGATACATTAAAGACGATTAAGAGACTCTTAGTTAAGATCATGGATGAAAGTAAAATAGTGGGCTGTGTGGGAGAGAAGGATTAGATTGATTGTGGAGTACATTAAAAGTGCATGCACTGTGCTGTAATAGTCTATTTTCGACATTCTATGTACTCTTTCAATTTGTGTGGCCACTTTCAGGGAAGTGTGGGCTCTGATTCCAAGATCTCTCTGTACATTAATGCTGCTAGATGTACTCACTGTTTTCTTCCTCCTCCATTTGACCTCCAAGTTGGAGTATCTGCTGCACTGTCCTGGGTTAGTCAACCTGCCTTAGTTTCACTTCAGCAGAGATTTTGCTAGTTGTTGCCACTGTTACTACGCTTCTTTCCTTTGGCTGCGTGACAGTGAAAATCAAGAGGGCTGTTTCCTGTCATTAATCGTGATTCATTTGCTCAATTTTAGCTCACATCCTCCGAGCAATATTATCTCATTTGTTTAAGTGGAAATATTATTACCTATCTGTTAAACTAGCAGCACTAACTCACAGTTCCCCAGCATTTCCATGTAATTATATAATAAGAACATACATACACTCACTCTTATTTTGGTGAGTTTTAATGTTCCATTTAGTTCAAATGCCTAGTTTAAGTGTTGCTCTCTTAATGAACAGTAACTGCATCATTTTGGTAATGGATTGTCGGCTATTTGCTCCAATAGAGTAATAGGGATTAAAGAGATTAGCTTTATATGTCACATGTACATCGAAACATTGAAACATACAATGAAATGTGTCATTTTCGTCAACAAGCAACACAGTCCGAGGATTGTGCTGTGGGGTAACCTGTAAGTGTAGCAAGTGCCAGCACACTTCTGGTGCCAACAAAGCAGGCCCACAACGCTCTAATCCTAACCTGAAGTGGGCGGAAGCCTGAGCACCCAGAGGAAACTCATATGTTCATGGAGAGAACCTACAAACTCCTTACAGGCAGCTGTGGGAATTGAACCCGATCACTTTTCGATGGCACTGTAAAGCGTTATGCTGCTATGCCATGAACTGCCAAAGGTGAGAAGTTCATCTTTGATTGTCAGCGCTGAACATGCGGGTGTCGAAACCACTGACTGCAATGACTTCCACTGAAGTCAACTGAATGTGCTGGGATGTGTTCAGCTTGATCAATAATCTTAAATGCTTTTAACATCGATGAACAAAGACTAAAGACTACCATTTCAAAGTTTAAATTCTCTTTTTAATCCAGCTTGGGATCCTGGAAAAAGGTGTGTATATAGACCTTTAGGAGGTACATAAAATCGTGAGATGCCTAAATAAAGTGGATTGTCACAGTCTTTCTTTGCGGGGAACGGGAGTCCAAAAGAAGAGTACATAGATTTAATGTGAGTTGGGGAAGATTTAAAGCAGACCTGAAGGGCAAGTTTTTCACTCAGAAGGTGATAGATACGTGGAGTGAGCTGCCGGAGGAAGTAGTAGCTACTGGTACATTTACAATGTTCGAAAGATATTTGAAGAGGTAAATAGATAGGAATGGTTTGGAAGAGTTATGGGACAATGCAGGCACATAGGACAAGCTCAGGTGGGCAACTTGATCAGCATGGACAAGTTGGTCTGAAAAACCTGTTCTTGTAGTGTATAACTTTATGACTTCCTAGCATAACACTTTAAAATTATCAGACTCCTGAGCTCCCTGCATCAAGTTTGCTTCCCTCTATGATATTCAGGATTTTAAAACTTAACCTAATTATCACATAAATGCAATGCAGGAGATGTCATGTTCCCCAAGACTCTCGCGTCTCAATGGCACCTTGGCATTTTTCTTTGCATTCTCATCAGAAAGATCGTAAGCAACCTACTTACCTACTGGGTAAACATGAGGAAATCTGCAGATGCTGGAATTTCAAGCAACACACGTAAAAGTTGCTGGTGAATGCAGCAGGCCAGGCAGCACCTCTAGGAGGAGGTACAGTTGACGTTTCAGGCCGAGTCCCTTCGTCAGGACTAAATGAAGGAAGAGTTAGTAAGAGATATGAAAGTGGGAGGAGGAGGGAGAGACCTGAAATGATAGGAGAAGACAGGAGGTGGAGGGATGAAGCCAAGAGCTGGACAGGTGATTGGCAAAAGGGATATGAGAGGATCGTGGGACAGGAGGCCTAGGGAGAAAGAAAAAGGGGAGGGGGGAAGCCCAGAGAATGGGCAATGGGTATAGTCAGAGGGACAGAGGGAGAAAAAGCAGAGAGAGAAAAAGAATGTGTGTATATAAATAAATAGATAAATAACAGACGGGGTACGAGGGGGAGGTGGGGCATTAGCGGAAGTTTGAGAAGTCAGTGTTCATGCCATCAGGTCAGAGGCTACCCAGACGGAATATAAGGTGTTGTTCCTCCAACCTGAGTGTGGCTTCATCTTGACAGTAGAGGAGGCCGTGGATAGACATATGAGAATGGGAATGGGACATGGAATTAAAATGTGAGGCCACTGGGAGATCCTGCTTTCTCTGGTGGACCGAGTGTAGGTGTGCTGCGAAACGATCTCCCAGTCTGCCTTGGGTTTCGCCAATATATAGAAGGCCGCATTGGGAGCACCGGAAGCAGTATATCACCCCAGCCAACTCACAGGTGAAGTGTCGCCTCACCTGGAAGGACTGTCTGGGGCCCTGAATGGTAGTGAGGGAGGAAGTGTAAAGGCATGTGTAGCACTTGTTCCGTTAACAAGGATAAATGCCAGGAGGGAGATAGGTGGGGAGGGACGGGGGGAGGAATGGACAAGGGAGGCGCGTAGGGAGCGATCCCTGCGAAAAGCAGAGAGTGGGGGGGGGGAATTTTATGTGTATTACCTACTGGGTATCTGGATAATATAGTTCACTAAACTTTATCCATATGGAGTTCTTCAATGAGACATGACAGAACTGGATGTTACAAATGGCGTAGATCAAACGGGGAGACACAAGTCAGGGACATCAAGAGCAGGGGTTTATGCAGCTGACGAATTTGCTATGATATCTCTCAAAGTGGAGCTTTTTGATGTTAATTATTGTCATGGTTTCGATATGAGGGATAATTACTTGGTTGATGCATTAATGAAAAGGCAAAATATAAGGAGTTTTATCCTAACTAGGGGAATAATGACAGTATTTTCTGGTACCATATAGATTTTGCCATCTGTGCAATAACCTTGACGTGATGTTATATTCCAGGCCAATTTCCTGGGTCACATTCCTATTTCATGAATTGTCAACATCTTTCCAAATCAACTTCTGGTTCATGTCCCTAGGTATGTTCCTTGTCATTTCCAAATTTCCAATATTTCCATCTTTTCTCGTGATGTAGAAGGAGGGCATTTGGCTCATCACATCTATGTCAGCTCGCAGAGCAATTCCATCCCCCACAATGTTATCCATAACATTCTCATTAGTTCTCCCCAGGTCCGAATCAGAATCAGGTTTATTATCACCGGCATGTGAAATGAAATTTGTTAACTTAACAGCAGCAGTTCAATGCAATACATAATCTAGCAGAGAAAAAAATATAAAATAAAAATAATAATAATAAATAAACAAGTAAATCAATTACATATATTGAACAGATTAAAAAACATGCAAAAACAGAAATACTGTACATTAAGAAAAAATGAGGTAGCCAGGGGAAAACAATGTGGTCACAGGGAGAATGTACACACACACACACACACACACACACACACACACACCAATTAGACCTCAGCCACTGCAGCTGTAAGGCAGCAGCTGTACTAGCTGCACAATTTTGTTGTCAATATCCTTGTGTCCTATTATTGTTGTTTCATATTCTAGGCTTGGCCTCAGTTGCAGGAAGGATGCTGAACTCTATTGCTAAATGATGATAGGACACATAAAGAGGGAAGAGGATTAGGTTCGGTCATTGTGAACTTATGAAAGGCAAACCATGCTTGATAAATCTGTCATTAAGGTTGTTAGGAACAGTTAAGGGCCACACCATGCTTGTGGTGTATTTAGGGTCACAGAATGGGATGCTTCCATCCTTTGTGTAATTTTCTAACTTTCCCAGCTCTTGTTTCTTGTTCATGTTCCAGGATATGTTCTTAACTCATGGTCATGAGTCATTTTTTGAGAAGTTCTCAGGTCATGCTTTAAGGCAATGTTCCTAGATCATGTTCAAAATCATGGCTCTATGCCATGTTCCCAGTTTAGAATCCCAGTTCATGTTCCTTGACTATGATCCGCATCATTTTTGGAGTGCAGGTTTCCAGGTTATAGAGTTATTGAGTCATACAGCACAGATACAAGCACTTTGGCCCAATCAATCCATGTAAACCACAGAAACTGTCCAGCTAGCCCCAATTTCCTATGATCAGCTCATAACCCTCAATGCCCTCCTCACCATGTACCTATCAAAGTGCTTCTTAAATGAGACTATTGTACTTGCCTCATCCAGTTCCTCTGGCAGCATGTTCTGTTTCAGCCCTTTGGTCATGTCCTGGATTATGTAAATTGATCATGCCTCTAGTCAAAACTTGCTCATGGCTCAATAGCAGAGCTGTAGTTTTATACCTTGGCACCTTGGCAATGTGGATTTAATCCCAATCTCCAGTGGTGTCTGTGTGGAATTTGCATGTTCTCCTTCTGACCTCGTAGTCCTTCCCCAAGTGCTCTGGTCTCTTCCTAGGTCATATTCCAGTTATGCTCCAAAATATTGTATATTCCCTGGTCATCTTTTGTAAGACATGCTCCAAGGTCATCTTGAAGTCATGGTTGACCTTATCTTCTCCCTTATGTAGCATGTCTATTCTAAAATAACAAGTAACACCTCGGTACACTATTCCTAGACATGGCGCAAAAAGCTAAAATTAATCAGAGGGATGTACAAAGAGAAAGGAAGCATGCATTCATATGACATGTTTGCTAAATATATTAATAATTTTTCCAGGTCTTTTTCCAGATATAAATTGCTGATTATTTTTAATCATGATTTTCCATTTGCTTTTGTGCTATTTACTACCCTCCTATCCTGATTTACAGAAAGTCGACGAACTACAATTAAACATTTCCCGTATTTTTAGTCACACAGACTGGTTCTGTAACATTGAAGGTGCCTGTACTTATGCACTGATAGGCATATTCAAGATACAGGATGTCAAAGGGCATGCAGAAAGTTGCTCCATGAAACAGGCCATTTCTGACCTGCTTCCTGTGCGGCAGCTTAATCTCATGTCTTCAGATCATACAGCCAATGAAACAGATTTGAAAGTAATACTTTTGCAATGTTGAAAGGTGGCACCCATGTTGTTCAGAGCAAGCTCCAACAGATGTCAATGTGATATTAAACAGATTGCAGTGACATTGACTGAAGCATAAATATTGGTCAGGAACCTCAAGAGGACTTCTCAGCCTTCCTTCTTGAAAGGGTGCTGAACATCTAAGTTGTTTGTTAGTCTCAGGACCTCCGCCGCTTTGTGTATAAAATAACAATGCTAATGTTGCTAACAAAGAGCCGCTCCCCATCTTAACAAAAGCAGTGTTACGGAACGTCCTCCCCTCATCCTGAGAGGACAAACTTGCTACTTACGACACATGTGCCATGATCCTACATTCTGGTTTCTAGAATGCATTTCAGACCACAAACACCTGACTCTGAGGTGAGGTTGCTAGGAATGCCATGTTTTATGAGGAAGGATTGAGTTAGTTAGGTCTTTTCACTTTGGAGTGAAGGAAGATGAGAGGCAAATTGATTGTGGTGTATAACATTATAAGAGGCACAGGCAGAGTGGCAGACAGCACCTTAATCCCAGGGCAGCAATGGCTAATACCAGAGGACATCCTTTTAAGGTGACTGGTGGAAAGTATAGGGGAGATGTCAGAAGAAGATTTTTACACAGAGAGTGATGCTTGCCTAGAATCACTGTTGGGTGTGGTGGTAGTCTTAGGGACACTTAACAGACTCTTCATTAGGCTCCTGGATGAAAGTGAAATAGAGGGTTATGGATTATGTAGGAGGGAAATGCTGATTGATTGTGGAATAGGTTAAAAGGTCAGCACAACTTTGCGGACTGTAGGGCCTGTAATGTGACTTATTGCTGTATGTTCCATCTTCTGTGACACGAGCCCTGACTAACACCTGCTGGTGTGTATGCATTGAAAAGCCTGTCACCTGTCTATTTTCTTCAGAAGCATTGATGAGCATGCTGTTTCTGGTCACCCTTTTGTGCTTCTGTTGCAGATTTTCAGCACTAAGTTTTTCTGTTTTATCTCACCCTGTTACCATAGGCAACAAAGGTCGCAACCAACCCGTAACTTTTACACTGCAGATTATCGAAGGCGGCTGCTGAGGACATCTCCACCATTGCCCGGTCAGCTGTGAACAGATGCATCAAGCAAGTCACTGATGCATGGCTTTCTGGAACAAGTAAATTAATCTCCTTCCCCATGGAGAACTGGTGTCAGTATGACAGAGCACTACAATTTCACAGAGTGGCAGCACTTCCACTGATCCAAGGAACTGCAGATTCAACCCTCGTGACCAGACCTGCTCCAGTATTCTACATGACGTAAAAGTCAACTTAAAGAGATTCCTGATGTTTTCCAGGAGCACTCCTGCTGCATTAGGGAGTGAGCTGGAACAGCTGCTACTTCAGGCTCTTGTTTGTAACAGCCATGGATTACCAAACATCCACTTGAAGTGAAACTGCAGAGTAGATCCAACAGGATTAAAGACATCCACTTCACATAGGGGTGACCTCAATAATAAAAGAATACTTGCATTTCTGTGACATATTTCCTGACCGTGAGATGCTCCAAAGCATACAGACAATGAAGGGCCTTTGAAAGTGGTCATTTTGTACTGTTGAAAGATGGCAACCATTTTGTGCAGGTGTTGATGTGATATTGCCCAGACTGCAGTGATGTTGATTAAGAGATAAATATTGGTCAAGACCCTCAAGGCAACTTACATGCTCTTCCCTGCCATCAACTGTTTTCTGTTCACCTGCAAGACTGAGAGGCCTCAGAGTAATATCATAGAGAGATACAGCTTGGAATCAGGTCCTTTGGCCCACTGAATGCATCCTGACCATCAACCAATTATTTTCACAAAACTTATATTAATCCTATTTTCAAATTCTCCTTACACTCTCGTCAGCTAACTGACCTCCCTCCCAATCAACTTCCCACAGGTTCTAGAGACAACTTACAGTGATCGCATGGATGATGTGCTAATTCTGCAGACATTTCCTGACATCACTAGTGAACCTAGATTTCTGGCACTGTGAGTCATTGAGTTTACCGACTGTACACTTACCCATTTTGATTATTGATGCCATTGCCAGTGACATCGAAGCAAGGGTATCCTGAGGTCCTGATGCACTGAGAAGGTTCAGGGAGAGCAGACACATTTGAATCAGGTGGCAAGGTCTAAATATGGTTAAATACAGTGCAGGGAGAGCTATTTCCAACTCTTGTCATCATCCGCCTGTTTCTGAGTCAATGATTCCCAAACTACTTTCCAATGCAATTCCCCTACAATGCCTGAAGCTTCACGTAATCCCAAAAGCCAGTGAAAACAAAGGAGCGATAAAGCAGCATAGCTAATGGATGCAGAGCGTGACTCCATAAGCAGCATTGTGACAGTGACCAAGTCACTCTTTGTAATGATTATTATGATTATGAGGACACGCAGTCCCCTTTTATTGTCATTTAGTAATGCATGCATTAAGAAATGATAAAATGTTTTTCCAGAATGATATCACGAAAATACATGACAAACCCACTTAAAAACTAACAAAAACCACATAATTATAGCATATAGTTACAACAGTGCAAAGCAATACCGTAATTTGGTAAGAACAGACCCTGGCACAGTAAAAGTCTCAAAGTCTCTCGAAAGTCCCATCATCTCACACAGACGGTAAACCTCCAGCGCCGCCAACTTGCCAATGCAGCATCTCAGAAGCATCCGACCACAGTCCGACTCCGAGTCCGTCCGAAAGCTCCGAGCCTCTGACCACCACATTGACACCGAGCACTGAGCACCATCTCTGCTGAGTTTTTCGACCCCGGCCCTGGCAACAGGCGATACGTAAAGCCAAGGATTTGGGGCCTTTGTCTCCGGAGATTCTCGATCGCACAGTAGCAGCAGCAGCAGCAAAGCAGGCATTTCAGAAGTTACTCCAGATGTTCCTTTACGCTTCTCACGGCTGTCCCAGTCAAATCCAGATTGTGCACGGCTCCCTAGTTACACATAATCAATATTCATTCGGAACGGCCGCGCGCGCTGCATCGCGCTGCCATCTTCTCCTCCCGCCGCCATCACTGCCTAATGAACTAGATTATTGGATAAAGGATTTAAAATTATGGGCCTCCGACAGGATACTTAGAGTTAGAGAATTGCCTTGAGGCAGATCAATGTTCTGTTTAATGGACCATTAGGGGAAATCCTTCAGTCCTTGTTGAACATTCTCCTCTCTAACAAGGGTCAGACAGATACTAAATGTTCACAAAGCAAAACTAACCTGCAAATACTGGAAATCTGAAGTGAAAGCAGAGAGTGCTGGAGATACTCAATGCTCAAGCAGCAGCATCTTTGTGGAGAGAAACCCAGTTAATCTCTCAGGTCTGATTTTCAGAGTTTTCCAGTTTACTGTTCCAAGTACATCTTAATTGGAATGCTACAATTGGTTTCAGAACCCTCCAACAGATGAAACAAATGTGTTGTTGATTTTTACCTGATAACATCCATTGGAAAGTGCACAAGCAGGATGGACCTGGGTCTGCTGTGATCCCTACAAGGTACTGGAACAGTTACTACCCTTATCCATCAGACTTCTGAACAAGCATGGACACCTTCACTCACCTCAACACTGCACACAACCAATGCACTCATTTTCAATTACTTTGCAACTCATTCTCAGTATTATTTACTTCTTTATTTATCATGTTAATTTTTTTTCTTAGCTAGAGCTGGTAAAACTTGAGGTACGGGCTCAACCAAGCACACTCACTTCTCAGTTGCTAGGAACCTTTGGACTACTATAGCGGTGTTTAGTATTGGGTTTTCTGGATATTTACATAGACATTGCTGTGCAGTCATAATTGTTCACTGCTATTGTGTAATTCAGATGATACCAGTTGTAGATATTACTATTGGGACAATATACCCTGCTCTTGTTCCACAGTCTTTCAATTTCCTTTTCTAAGTCAGCATATTTCTGGTGTTTTCACTTATTGATTTATATTTATATATGCTATGTGTGTCTGAAATGGCTATATCTATTAAGTAAGTTGTTCTTGCTTATTTATCCTGTATAATTATATCCAGACGGTTATATTGAATTCTCCTATCTGTAATAACTGATCAGTCGTAGTATAATTTGTCAGATTCTGACTCTAAAACTGGATCAGGCTTGTATTTATAGTAGGGTATGGTGTTTTTTATGAGTTTGTATTTTATAGCAAGATTTTGGTGAATATAGTTTGCCACATAATTGTGCCTGTGTAAGTAATCAGATTGAGTTAAACTGCTATGGGATTCTGTAATGTTTTGGATTGTTTTTGATTTCCCTTGGCATTTTCTGTATTTATTGTCTTGAACTTGTTGGTCTTTTATTATGTGTTTTTGATAGTTTTTTGCTAACCATCTGGTCCTACATTGCAACAAGAATCCTCCGGTAACAGGTCTCCAACACCGAGCCACCTTTTAGATGCTTCCTTACCAACATCTAGTCTACTCAGGTAGTGGGGATATTTTCCTTAGAGGGTCAAGCTTTTCCATTGGTTAACTTTTACTTCCGTACACATGGTTCATTCATTTTCGTGGGTTGAACTTTCATTTAAGCTTAGTGGTAGGTACTTCTTATCAGAATATCAGAATTGCATATGCTTGCATGGAGTGCAGAATTCTGTTTTCATTGATGAAAGTGTTTCCTTAGAAGTTTTATCTGACTGTTGTGTAAACCTTTATGTCTATTATTCCTTTTCCTCCTTCTGTCCTAGGTAGTGTTAATCTAAGTGTGTTCGAGTGTACTGTGTTTTCTCATTACAGAGAATTGAATGAATTTGTCATTTCAGCTTTTATTTTTCTTTCTAAATTTTCCAGATTCTTTTTTGGACCAAGTGTATGTTAATATGGGTATAGAGAAAGTATTTATTGCCATTGTTATATTTTACCTATTGAGCTTTGTCTGGCAGATTTTCTTAAGCCTTGAAGTAAATTTGCTCGGAAATTTTCCCTTTATAGTACTATAATCTATTTTCTTTGCTTGTTGATATCCCAAATTTTTATATGTTTCATATTCATCCATCAGTCGTATTGTATCCTGCTGCTGTTTTATATTCTACTGGCTCCATTGCACTTTCTTTCATGTTTAATGTTCTTCTCTTATCTAGTCTAAAATTCATATTTCTATCTTTTGAGAACAGTTTTACTGTTTGAATTAATTGCTTTAGCTTTACTGATGAAGGAGTGTATAATTTCAAATTGTCCATGCTTAGAAGGTGTGTCAAGGTATAATCTACTTTGTTGTTTCTGATTGTATTCCCCTTTTTCATCGGATTCAGTAAATTAGAGAGCAGGTTTACAGCTAGACAAAAGCAGAGTGGGCTTAGAGAGAAAATACTTAGGGTTATTTTGATAACAGTGATTGTTCTTTTTTGGTTGTTAATTGATGGGGTGATTATAGTATGCCAATGCTTCATCAGATGTTATAGGAATTTCGTAAGTATTGGGTATAGTTTTTATAAATACATCTCTCTCTCTCACTCACTCCCTCTGTCTCTCTCTCTCTCTCTTCTCTCTCTGTATATACTGTATAAATATATATTTTAAGAATTTCTATTAACAATGAGTGTGTTGGTAGTCAATATAACAACGTGAAAGATTTTTGCTTTTCTCCAGGCTTGATTTAGAATGACAGAATCTATTATCAATTGTTCTTTAGATTCTTTCATAACCTTATGGTATCCTTTCTGTTCTTCCCTACGTACTGTTTATTGTGGTTATCTACATGAGAGATGATTGGTTGCGAGACGCATGATGTTAAAATTTTATATATAGTTTGTAAACAAGTAATAGGACTGTATTTTGATGGGTCATTGGCGATTTCTCCATTAGGTAAGAGATATGTTTTACCTTCTGTTAAAATTCAGGCACTTTTTCCAGAATTTTTCAGAAAATTTTTGATATGTATGAATAGGTATTAATTAAGGTAAGTAACATTTTTATAGCAATAATTATGTTAATTATTACTCCAGTACTTTTCCAATTGTGGGTTTTTTATAACTGCTTTCAGCATGTTATTGTAGGAGGAGGAGAAGATGGCGGCACGATGGCAGCGCGCGCGGCCTCTCCGGTGATGAATATCTGTTATCTGTCACGTAGGGGACCGTGCACAATTCTGATTTGATGGAGATGGATGTGAGAGTACGGAGGAACATCTGGAAAACTTCTGAAATGCCCGCTTCGCTGTCACTCTTACTGTGTGGTAACGGAATCTCCAGAGCAGAAAGCCCTGAAATCCTCGGCTTTGCTTGTTTCAGTGGCCGGGGCTCGGTCGAAGGCGCTCGGCAGAGGATGGCGCTCCGGAGGCTGTATCGGAGGGGCTGGTCGGAGGCTCGAAATTTTTGGACAGATGGACTCAGTGTTGGCTGTGGTCAGCTGCTTCCAAGGCATCGGCAAGTTGACGGTGCCTGGAGGTTCATGGCAGAGAGTTTCTCCCTTTTGCCGCCTGCTATCGGGGACTCGGGAGTCGATCGACTTGGGGACTTTGAGACTTTTTTTTACTGTGCCCATGGTTTGTTCTTCATCAAATTATGGTATTGCTTTGCACTGCTGTAACAATATGTTATAACTATGTGGTTCTGTCAGTGTTAGTCTTTGGTTTGTACTGCTTTCTGTGATATCACTCTGGAGAAACATTGTATCATTTCTTAATGCATGTATGCATTTCTAAATGACAATAAAAGAGGACTGAGTGTTCTCATAATCTAAAAACTTCAGGTGTTTGCATGTCTTCGGTTGTGTGAGTGTGTTATTTTCCTTCCTATTCCAGCTTGCTTCTTGATTGTGCGTCACCCTGTCTGACCCGATAATAGACCAAAAGTTCATCATCCCTGTGTCTGTTGGTAATTCTGTGCTAAGGTTGGTTTATTATTATCATAGATATAATAATATTTTTTGTATTTGTATAGTTTGCCTTTTGCACATTGGTTGCTTGTCAGTTTGTTTGACTTTGGTTTTTCATCAATTCTAATGCAGCACAGAGCGTCATAGGAAGTCATTCCTGCCTGTGGCCATCAAACTTTACAACTCCTCCCTTGGAGGGTCAGACACCCTGAGCCAATAGGCTGGTCCTGGACTTATTTCCTGGCATAATTTACATATTACTATTTAATTATTTATGGTTTTATTACTATTTAATTATTATGGTGCAACTGTAACAAAAACCAATTTCCCCCGGGATCAATAAAGTATGACTATGACTATGACTGTGACTATGACTAACCTGTCATGGTCCGGTCCATGAAGTCCGCATTCTGGTTCACGGTCCAGTCCGTGGACTCAGGACCCCAGGTCTTCCAGCTGTCCCTTGTTTGAGTTAATCATTGACACTTGATTCCAATCTTTGGGCTTGCAATATAAGTAGCCTTGGGGTTGAGCGTAGGCTGCTGGTTTGTCCTGTCAGTCCCCCTTGGAGCAACCTGCTGGTGGAAGGTTAGAGCAGCTAATTGCTATCTTTAGGCTGCATTGGAGAACCATCCCCTCATGGAGCCTTGCTGTCAGTAGTTGCAGCTGTCTTTGTGGTATGGATTTGGCTGTTTCCTGGGCCAGCTGAGTGGCTGCCAGCCACTCCAAACTAGGTAGGGATCTGGCTGTTTCTGTAGCCATCTGAGGTTGCTGGCTGAACTGAGACTTGGAGCTACCCCGGAGCAGAGATGGAACTGTCTGTTCTTTGGCATTTGTCTCTTCTTGTCCTTGCCTCTGTGGGGTAAGTCAGGCTGTCTTGCAGTTGCCCCATGGGGGGTCATGTCTTGTCTTTGCCTCTGTTGGGTAAGTCTGGCTGTCTTGCCGTTACCCAATGGATGGACCTGTCCCACCCTGGTGTGGAGAAGTTGAGTCCTGGCTTGTCTTAGGATAAGTCCTGGCTCTATGTCTATGTTCTGTCCTGTCTCATCTTAGTGTTGTGTTAAAGATGAGTCCCTGCTTGTCGAAGGATAAGTCCTGGCTCTATGTTGATATTTGGTTCCCAGTCTGTCTCTGAGCTCCAAGAACCCCAGCCTTGAGGATCTGGCAGCCAAGCTCCAAGAACCCCAGCCTTGAGGATCCGGCAGTCAAGCTCAAGAC
Source organism: Mobula hypostoma (assembly GCF_963921235.1). NCBI lineage: Eukaryota > Metazoa > Chordata > Chondrichthyes > Myliobatiformes > Myliobatidae > Mobula > Mobula hypostoma. The sequence goes on from NC_086120.1 coordinate 11,392,050, forward strand.
CCAAGACCCCAAGTCTCAAGCCATGTCATGTCCTTGCCTGATTCTGGGGTCTGAGCCTGAGGCAAGACCCAGGTTCTGGGTCCTTGTCCAGTCTCAGGCTCGGAGTCTGAGCCTTGTCTTGTCTCCAAGCTCAGGCCTCTAGACCTCAGCCACATCCAGTCCTGCAGTCATGTCATGTCCTTGCCTGGTTCCAGGGTCCAAGTCTGAGGCAAGACCCAGGTTTTGGGTCCTTGTCCAGTCTCTGGCTCGGAGTCCTAGCCTTGTCTCCTAGTCCATGGTTCCTAGTCCTGGTCCCGCTTTCCCTAACCCAGGTCTGGGTTCTTGTCCCTGCTCCTTGCCTGAATCCTGTCACGCCCCTACTCTGGTCAAGTCCTGTTCCTTGTACTTCAGTGTCTGTGTCTTGCAATTGGGTCCATTCCCAGCACCCCTTGTGACATAACCTTCTCTTTGTTTTACTGTGAATGCTTGCAAGAAAATGATTTTCATGGTAGTATATGGTGAGATATACATACTTTGATAATAAATTTACTGTAGTTTGAACATTGAACTTCAAACTATATATGTCTAGAATGCAGGACGGTTGCACTCAAGAAGTCAATGTAACATGTTGATATTATTATGAATTAATAAGACAGAGCATTTGCATTTATTTAGTGCCACATCATATCTTCCAGATTCCTGAAGCTTCTTCATTATCTATGAAAGCTTTAAATGAAATGTGACTGCAGTTACTGTGTGGTAGTCAATTTGCAGACAGGTAAGCAAGCATCAAGTACAGACACTTTATCAATGGATGTGCAGATAACTGGAGCTTGCCAAGGCTGGGGAGCATAAAATACTGGTCAAAATCAATTGGAGAACACACCACTTTTCAAAGAACCACCTTGGATCTTTCTTGTTCACTAAGAGGCCTTAGTGAATGAAACCTTGGTTCATCATTATATTTAACAGAATGTTAGTATGACAGTAACTGCTTTAGTATTACAGCGAAGTACTGTATAAGATAATCTGATCAGTTCTTTGACTGGGGCTTGCTGCTATTGCCTTTTGCTTTGAAGGAAAGAGGATGGTGTAATAGGTCAACCTAGGATGGGAAGTGATGCTAGGTAGAAGAGGATCAAGAGATTAGAATCCATTAGTTTAATTGGTAACATTTTTGAATTACCTGGCTTCAAATTTGAAGATTAAATGATGGATATTCAGTGTCTGGGTCCCGAATGCTCAAACATGAGAAAACGTGCAGATGCTGGAAATCCAAGCCCCACACACAAAAAGCTGGAGGAACTCAGCAGGCCAGGCAGCATCTATGGAGATGAGTAAACAGTCGACCTTTCAGGCCAAGACTCTTCATCAGGGCTGGGAAAAAAAGATGAGGTCAGATGAGATAGTGGGGCGCAGGGAGAAAGAAATGCAAGGTGATAGGCGATGGCGAAATCAGGAGGGGGTGGGGAGGATGAAGTAAGGAGCTGGAAAGTTGATTGGTGAAAGAGATAAAGGGCTGGAAAAGGGGGAATCTGACAATCTGACAGGAGAAGGTAGAAGACCATAGAAGAAAGGGAAGGATGAGCAGCATCAGAGGGAAGTGATGGGCAAATAAGGAGACAAGGTGAGAGAAGGAAACAGGAATGAAGCATAGTGAAGGAGAGAGGGATGGGGGCAATTCAAGAAGTTTGAGAGATCTATGTTCATGCCGTCAGGTTGGAAGCCACCTAGATGGAATATGAAGTGCTGCTCCTTCAACCTGAGTGTGGCCTCATCATGGTAGTAGAAGAGGCCATGGACTAATATTGGAATGGGAATGGGAACCAGAATAGAAATGGGTGGCCACCAGGAAGGGCTTGGCAAAGTGGTCTCCCAATACACAGGAGGCCACACTGGGAGCACCAGATAGAGTAGATGATCCCAACAGACTTACAGGTGAAGTGTCACCTCACCTGGATGGACTGTTTGGGGCCCTGAATGGTAGTGAGGGAGGTGATGTAGGAGCAGGTGTGGCACGTGTTCTGCTTGTAAGGATAAGTGCCAGGAGTGAGATCAGTGAGGAGGGATGAATGGATAAGGGGATTGTGTAGAGTGCAGTTCCTGTGGATAGTGGAAAATGGGGGGAGGGAAAGATGTGCTTGATGGTGGGATCCCACTGGAGATGGCAGAATGGTTATGTGCTGGAGGTGGAGGCTAGTTGGGTGGTAGGTGAGGTCAAGATGAACCCTATCCTTGTGGGGTTGTGAGGATGGGGTGAGGACAGATGTACATGAAATGGAAGAGGTGTGGGTGATGGCAGCATTGATGGTAGAGGAAGAAAAGCCCCTTTCTTAGAAGGAGGAGGACATCTTATTTGTTCTGAATAAAAGCCTCATTCTGAGAGCAGATGCGGCACAAAAAGAGTAACTGAGAGAAGGGAATGGCATTTTTGCAAGTGACAGGATGGGAAGAGGTATAGCCCGGGTAGCTGTGAGAATCAGTTGGCTTATAAAAGATATCAGTAGATAGACTGCCTCTGAAGATGGAGACAGAAATATCGAGAAAAGGAGGGAGGTGTTGAAAACGGAACAGATAAAGTTGAGGGCAGGGTTGAAGTTGACGAGCTCAGCATAGGTGCAGGAAGCAGCTCCAATGCAGTCGTTGATGTAGCATAGGAAAATCTGCGGTGTGATACCGGTGCAGTCTTGGAACATACACTCTTCTACATAGCTGACAAAAAGGCAGGTAGATCTAGGACCCATGTGACTGTCCATGGTCACACCTTTGGTTTGAAGGACATGGGAGGAGCCAAAAGAGAAATTATTGAGATTGAGGACCAGTTCTGCCAGACAGAGGAGAGTGGTGGTGGAAGGGAGCTGGTTGGGTAGGAAAGAAGCAAAGAGCTTTAAGGCCTTCCTGATGAGGGATGGAAATGTATAGGGACTGGATATTAAAGGTGAAAATGAGACAATCAGGACCAGGGAACCTGATATCATTGAAAAAATCCAGACGATGTGAAATGTTATGCATGTAGGTAGGAGGGGACTGAATGGGGCACGGGGGATAAAACAGAACTGAGGTATCCAGATATAAATTCAGTGGAGCAGGAGCAAGCAGAGACAATGGGTCTACCTGGGCAGGCAGGTTTGTGGATTTTGGGTAGGAGGTAGAAATGGGAGGTGTGGAGTAAAGGAACTATGAGGCTGGTGGCAGTGGATGGGAGATCCCCAGAATGCTTATTGTTGTCCTTTCCAGCACAGGAGGAGAAATTGTCCAATGTTCAAGATGCTTATTGTTAAATAATTGAAATTCCTAACTGCTACTCTTTGCTCATTTTATTGATCTAATTAAGAGAAACAATGTTATCCATATTTAGCCGATTAAGATTGTGATCTGATTGGGAGAAACAATATCGTCTGTGTTAACTTAATCGAGATTGTCCATCCAGTTGACCTGATCAATGCAATTATGAGACATTGTTGTTGAGGTCACCACTGATGATTGGTTAAAAATAATATAAATATTAGAAGGCATGACAGGTTATTAGGAGTTACAGAGATGAAGACATGGAATCCACTCTACATTGGCCCAAGATCCTTCTTGCTGTGATGAATGTATGCTCGTCTGCAACTTATTGGAATTTTTTTTCTCATTTGTAAGAATTGTACATTTGCTTACGAAATTCTTTGAAGCATCATTATCTCTGCTAGAATTTACTCCTTCAAAATAAAATGCACTCTGTTTAAACTAAACTGTGTTGAATACGCTTTATAAGTTGGAATAATCTCTTCCATGGTTAGGAGTGGGGACCTACTGCTTAAAAAATGGGTTATTGACACATAAACCTCTTTTAAGAAGAGTCCAAAGTAGTTGAGTAAATTTTTCTCTGGAAAATAAGTTGATACAGTATAATTTTCCTCAAGTGAAGGTACTTGTAGACACTAGTAACTGATAAGACTTTAGTTTGAGACTCTAGAAAGGGTAGACTCTATATTACAACAGAGAAAGCATTGAGCCATGTGTTTACATTATGCATGTTAGTCTCCATTTTGTAGTCTAATGCCCAGATCTTGTATGTGAGATCAGGCTGAGAAGCTAAGAGTAAAATCAAGTTTGTTGTGGCCATCTGTCATACCTTCTAATCCCAGGAAGGCATGACAGCAACTGATAGAGAAGCCTTTGGAAACTTACACCCTTCATACTACCCTGAAGACTTTCTGCAGTAATAACCTGAATCTGAGCAACACACATCAAAGTTGCTGGTGAACGCAGTAGGCCAGGCAGCATCTCGGAAGAGGCAGAGTTGTCTCGGCCTGAAACGTCGACTCTACCTCTTCCTAGAGATGCTGCCTGGCCTACTGCGTTCACCAGCAACTTTGATGTGTAAGCAACACACATCAAAGTTGCTGGTGAACGCAGCAGGCCAGGCAGCATCTCTAGGAAGAGGTACAGTCGACGTTTCAGGCTGAGACCCTTCTTCAGGACTAACTGAAGGAAGAGTGAGTAAGGGATTTGAAAGTTGGAGGGGGAGGGGGAGGGGGAGATCCAAAATGATAGGAGAAGACAGGAGAAGGAGGGATGGAGCCAAGAGCTGGACAGGTGATAGGCAAAAGGGGATACGAGAGGATCATGGGACAGGAGGTCCGGGAAGAAAGACAAGGGGGGGGGGGAACCTAGAGGATGGGCAAGAGGTATATTCAGAGGGACAGAGGGAGAAAAAGGAGTGAGAGAAAGAATGTGTGCATAAAAATAAGTAACAGATGGGGTATGAGGGGGAGGTGGGGCCTTAGCAGAAGTTAGAGAAGTCGATGTTCATGCCATCAGGTTGGAGGCTACCCAGACGGAATATAAGGTGTTGTTCCTCCAACCTGAGTGTGGCTTCATCTTTACAGTAGAGGAGGCTGTGGATAGACATGTCAGAATGGGAATGCGATGTGGAATTAAAATGTGTGGCCATTGGGAGATCCTGCTTTCTCTGGCGGACAGAGCGTAGATGTTCAGCAAAGCGGTCTCCCAGTCTGCGTTGGGTCTCGCCAATATATAAAAGATCACATCGGGAGCACCGGACGCAGTATATCACCCCAGTCGACTCACAGGTGAAGTGTTGCCTCACCTGGAAGGACTGTTTGGGGCCCTGAATGGTGGTAAGGGAGGAAGTGTAAGGGCATGTGTAGCACTTGTTCCGCTTACACGGATAAGTGCCAGGAGGGAGATCAGTGGGGAGGGGTGGGGGGGACGAATGGACAAGGGAGTTGCGTAGGGAGCAATCCCTGCGGAATGCAGGGTGGGGGGGAGGGAAAGATGTGCTTAGTGGTGGGATCCCGTTGGAGGTGGCGGAAGTTACGGAGAATAATATGTTGGACCCGGAGGCTGGTGGGGTGGTAGGTGAGGACCAGGGGAACCCTATTCCTAGTGGGGTGGCGGGAGGATGGAGTGAGAACAGATGTACGTGAAATGGGGAAGATGCGTTTAAGAGCAGAGTTGATAGTGGAGGAAGGGAAGCCCCTTTCTTTAAAAAAGGAAGACATCTTCCTCGTCCTAGAATGAAAAGCCTCACCCTGAGAGCAGATGCGGCGGAGCCGGAGGAATTGCGAGAAGGGGATGGCCTTTTTTCAAGAGACAGGGTGAGAAGAGGAATAGTCCAGATAGCTGTGAGAGTCAGTAGCCTTACAGTAGACATCAGTGGATAAGCTGTCTCCAGAGACAGAGACAGAAAGATCTAGAAAGGGGAGGGAGGTGTCGGAAATGGACCAGGTAAACTTGAGGGCAGGGTGAAAGTTGGAGGCAAAGTTAATAAAGTCAACGAGTTCTGCATGCGTGCGGGAAGCAGCGCCAATGCAGTCATCGATGTAGCGAAGGAAAAGTGGGGGACAGATACCAGAATAGGCACGGAACATAGATTGTTCCACAAACCCAACAAAAAGGCAGGCATAGCTAGGACCCATACGGGTGCCCATAGCTACACCTTTAGTTTGGAGGAAGTGGGAGGAGCCAAAGGAGAAATTATTAAGAGTAAGGACTAATTCCGCTTTGAGACCATGCTGATGGGGGATGGAAGTGTATAAGGACTGGACATCCATGGTGAAAATAAAGCGGTGGGGGCCAGGGAACTTAAAATCATCGAAAAGTTTAAGAGCGTGAGAAGTGTCACGAACATAGGTAGGAAGGGATTAAACAAGGGGGGATAAAACCGTGTCGAGGTATGCAGAAACAAGTTTGGTGGGGCAGGAGCAAGCTGAGACAACAGGTCTGCCAGGACAGGCAGGTTTGTGGATCTTGGGTAGGAGGTAGAAACGGGAAGTGCGGGGTGTGGGAACTATAAGGTTGGTAGCAGTGGATGGGAGATCCCCTGAGTGGATAAAGTCGGTGATGGTGTGGGAGACAATGGCCTGGTGCTCCTTAGTGGGGTCACGATCGAGGGGTAAATAAGAGGAGGTATCCGCGAGTTGTCGCTGTGCCTCGGCAAGGTAGAGGTCAGTACGCCAGACTACAACAGCACCCCCCTTATCGGCGGGTTTAATAATAAGGTTAGGATTAGTGCAGAGGGAGTGGAGAGCAGAGCGTTCCAAAGGAGTGAGGTTGGAATGGGGACAAGGTGCGGTGAAGTCGAGACGGTTGATGTCCCGTCGGCAATTAGCGATAAAGAGATCCAGAGCAGGCAGAAGACCAGAGCGAGGTGTCCATGAAGAAGAGGAGGGTTGAAGACAGGAGAAGGGGTCATCGGTGGGGGTGGAAGAGTCCTTGCCGAAGAAGTAGGCTCGGAGACGGAGACGGCGGAAGAAAAGTTCCGCATCATGGCGAACACGGAACTCGCTGAGGTGTGGGCGAAGGGGGACAAACGTGAGGCCCTTACTGAGGACAGAGCGTTCTGCCTCCGACAGTTGAAGGTCGAAGGAGATGGTAAAGACCCGGCACGGATGACAGCTGGGATCAGAGGGGGAGGTGGGAGGCTGGGGGTGTCAATGGAGAGGGGAGGGTTGGGGTGAGAGGAAGATGGAGCCTCTGAGGTCCTATGGGTCCTAGCTATGCCTGCCTTTTTGTTGGGTTTGTGGAACAATCTATGTTCCGTGCCTATTCTGGTATCTGTCCCCCACTTTTCCTTCGCTACATCGACGACTGCATTGGTGCTGCTTCCCGCACCCATGCAGAACTCGTTGACTTTATTAACTTTGCCTCCAACTTTCACCCTGCCCTCAAGTTTACCTGGTCCATTTCCGACACCTCCCTCCCCTTTCTAGATCTTTCTGTCTCTGTCTCTGGAGACAGCTTATCTACTGATGTCTGCTATAAGCCTACTGACTCTCACAGTTATCTGGACTATTCCTCTTCTCACCCTGTCTCTTGCAAAAACGCCATCCCCTTCTCGCAATTCCTCCGTCTCCGCCGCATCTGCTCTCAGGATGAGGCTTTTCATTCTAGGACGAGGGAGATGTCTTCATTTTTTAAAGAAAGGGGCTTCCCTTCCTCCACTATCAACTCTGCTCTTAAACGCATCTCCCCCATTTCACGTACATCTGCTCTCACTCCATCCTCCCACCACCCCACTAGGAATAGGGTTCCCCTGGTCCTCACCTACCACCCCACCAGCCTCCGGGTCCAACATATTATTCTCCGTAACTTCCGCCACCTCCAACGGGATCCCACCACTAAGCACATCTTTCCCTCCCCCCCCTCGTATGCCGCAGGGATCGCTCCCTACGCAACTCCCTTGTCCATTCGTCCCCCCCATCCCTCCCCACTGATCTCCCTCCTGGCACTTATCCGTGTAAGCGGAACAAGTGCTACACATGCCCTTACACTTCCTCCCTTACCACCATTCAGGTCCCCAAACAGTCCTTCCAGGTGAGGCCACACTTCACCTGTGAGTCGACTGGGGTGATATACTGCGTCCGGTGCTCCCGATGTGGCCTTTTATATATTGGCGAGACCCGACGCAGACTGGGAGACCGCTTTGCTGAACATCTACGCTCTGTCCGCCAGAGAAAGCAGGATCTCCCAGTGGCCACACATTTTAATTCCACATCCCATTTCCATTCTGACATGTCTATCCACGGCCTCCTCTACTGTAAAGATGAAGCCACACTCAGGTTGGAGGAACAACACCTTATATTCCGTTTGGGTAGCCTCCAACCTGATGGCATGAACATCGACTTCTCTAACTTCCACTAAGGCCCCACCTCCCCCTCGTACCCCATCTGTTACTTATTTTTATGCACACATTCTTTTTCTCACTCTCCTTTTTCTCCCTCTGTCCCTCTGAATATACCTCTTGCCCATCCTCTGGGTTCTCCCTCCCCCTCCTTGTCTTTCTTCCCGGATCTCCTGTCCCATGATCCTCTCGTATCCCCTTTTGCCTATCACCTGTCCAGCTCTCGGCTCTATCCCTCCCCCTCCTGTCTTCTCCTATCATTTTGGATCTCCCCCTCCCCTTCCAACTTTCAAATCTCTTACTCACTCTTCCTTCAGTTAGTCCTGACGAAGGGTCTCAGCCTGAAACGTCGACTGCACCTCTTCCTAGAGGTGCTGCCTGGCCTGCTGCGTTCACCAGCAACTTTGATGTGTGTTGCTTGAATTTCCAGCATCTGCAGAATTCCTGTTGCCTGAATCTGAGCTGATTGGTTTCCACACACCGCAATCATCCACTCCTTAATTCACATTGATGACTTCTGCTTGGGATCTCTTCATGTCTCACTTGATCACTTTAAGGTGGCTCTGAGCTGCAGTCTTTGTTGAGACTGAGGTAGAGACTTTGTTGTTTTTAAGTTCAATGTGATGGTTTTGGGGACAGAGAGGAGTTAGGGGTCAGGTTAGGTTTAGGAACAGTGATGTGGGGAGTTAGAAGTCGGATTAAGGTTTAGGGACATGAATGTGAGGCAGTTAGAGGTAAGGCCTGGGCTGCATGCTTCGTGTCCTAAGGTTAGTGACGTGGATCAAGGCCACCACTCTATGCGCAAAAGGCAAGTGATGTAAACATGAGAATTAAGGACATCTGTGGTTGTTGGGCTGTCCCAGGTCCATGCATGTCTGTGAAAGCAGGTGGCATGAGGACTGGTCAGTTGGCACAGTTGGAGTTTGAGCCATAATCAGCTAGACTTGGGGTTGGTACCAAAAGTTGAAGCCTGAAGACCAGCCAAAAATCCAGAAGCTGTGGCTTAAACCTGGAGGCCTGTTCTGGAGTTGGATGATTGTCCACGTGTGGGTGGGAGAGGGGAAAGCGGCTTGTTTTGTTGTGTTCTGCCAAGTATTGTGAACGTTCTATGTTGGCACTGGGATGTGTAATGATACTTGTGGTTGTCCTCAGCTCATCCTTAGGTGTGTCAGTTCTCAACGCAAATGATGCGTTTTACTGTACGTTTTGATGTACATGTTGGAAATAAATCTGAAGTTGAATCTGGTTCACCAAAAAAGACTTGGAGAAGGCTGCAGTGTACCTCACAGCTGCACATACGACGTGCATAGAATCAGAATCAGAATTAGGTTTAATATTAATGGCATACGAGGTGAAATTTGTTGATTTGTGACCGTCAGTCTCTAGCTGTTAGACTGAGTATTCAAGGTGGTACATAGGCTCTCAGTCAATTGAACTGCTTTCATTTGGATCAAGAGTTATGAGCAGGAACATGTACCACTGAGTGCCTATTATTCACAGCCTGTTCCCAGGTTCTGGCCATCTCACTTATGGACACCACTGCACACAAACACGCTCCCATAGTATTATTATTTTCAAAAGACAGATGTACGTTTGCACTTAAAAATGGCAGAATTAGTTCCCTTCATTATTCACTTTAATGCTTTTCATTACAATGCTGTGGAGGTATGGCTCCCATGCCAAGCTTTTTTTTGTGTGTATTTTCTGAGTTATGGGTGGATTTGACATGCAAACGTTTGTAAAAAGAAAACCCATTGATTACCTAGGGATGGCCTGCAGATCCATTCTCAGCCTTTCAGATCGTGAAGCATATTTTCATTGATATTGAACTCCTTGTGTGTTGTTTCAGCTGAACATCCTGTTGAATGGAAAATGTTAACATAGGTAGAGACCAGTTGGCTTATCCTGTCCGTGCTTATTTCTCTTGCATCTCTCAGCCTTCCGTTAGAATTTAGTTTTCCCAGTAAAATATTTGCCCAAATATTTCCATTAATATTGCTTTTCTTCCACCCCAACCACCCATCCCAGGATTCTACCACTCATGGCAATTTATAATGGCTCATAAACCGAATAGCCTGAGAACATAGTACATAGTACATAGTACAATACAGTACAGGAACAGGCACTTTGGCCCACAGTGTTGTTTCGAACCAAATAAATTAATAATCAAATGGACACTAAACTAATCCCTCATGTCTAAACTATGTCCCTATCCCTCCATTTTTCTCACATTCATGTGCTTATCTAAATGTCTCTTTAAAGTCCCTAATGTACCTGCCTCTACCATCACCATGAGCAGCACATTAAAAATATAAAAATAATTGCCCCTCAGATCTCCTTAAAAATTACCCCCTCTCACCTTAAATACATGCCTTCTGGTATTACACATTTCAACCCTAGGAAAAAGATACTGTCTGTTTATTCTATCTATACCTCCTATAATCTTATAAACTTCTACCAGATTTTCCCTCAGCCTCCGCCACTCCAGTGAAAACAACCTAAGCTTATCCAATCTCACTTTCTAGTACATGCCCTCTAATCCAAGCAGCATCCTGGTAAACCTCTTCTGCACCCTCTCCAAAGGCTCAACCTCCTTTCTATAAAGGGGTGACCAGAACTCTATGCAATACTCCAGATGCGACCCAACTAGAGTTCATAAAGCTGCAACGTAACTTCCTGTCTTTTGAATTCAACGTCTCAACTAATAAAGCCAAGCATGCCATAAGACTTCTTAATTACCCTATCAACCTGTGTAGACACTTTCAGGGAGCTATGAACTTGGACCTCAAGTTCCCCCTGCTCATCAACACTGTTAGGAAGCTTGCCCTTAACAGTGCACTGTCTCTCCACATTTGACCTTCTAAGGCTCACCACTTCACCATTTCTTGCCCATATCTACAAATGATCTATATTTTGCTGTATTCTTTGCTAGTCTTCTACAACACCACCAATCTTCATATCATCTGCAAATTTATTAAAACACCCATCTATATTTTCAACTAGGTCATTACAGATCACAAACAGCAATGGTCCTGGTACAGATCCCTGAGGAACTCTACTAATCGTAGATATCTAGCTAGATTAAATCCCTTTGATCACCTCTGTCTTCTATGGGCAAGACAGTTCTGAATCCAACTGGCCAATTTACTATTGACCCATGCATCTTAATCTGGTAGTTAAGCCTCCCATGAGGGACCTTGTCAAATGTTTTACTAAGATCCACATGGTCACCTTCATCAGTCACCCTTACAATGTCTTTGGAATGGAGTGAGAGACCAGGGTACCTATGAAAACCCAAACAGTCATGGAGAGAATATATAAACACTACATAGGCTAGGATTAAAAACATTAAAGGTTAAGATTAAATCCTGGCTCTGGCATTGTGCCAGTGATGAAGGCATTTTACTCAAATTGAAGTAGATTTATGTGCATTGGTTGATTATGTTGACTTTGCCCTGCATTTGTATGGACAAGATATACCTGAGCAAATAAACTACAAACAAACTGCTGAAGCGACTTAGTGGATCAGGCTGCGTCTATGCAGGGAAATGGACAGTCAGCATTTTGGAACAAGACCCTTGTGTTGGGCACTTGGCCAAGTGGTTAAGGCGTTCGTCTAGTGATCTGAAGGTCGCTAGTTTGAGTCTCAGATGTGGCAGCATGTTTGTGTCCTTGAGCAAAGCACTTAACCACACATTGCTCTAGTGTCTGTGTGAGGTGTGGCGCCCCACACAGACTTCCAATCTGTGCCTTGTAAGGCATGAAAATGCCCGACACAAGCTTCTCATGGTCTGAGTCGACCTTCCCTCCCTCCATCCCCTCCCCTCCCCCACCCTTCATCTGGGCTGACCTGAGCTGTATCTGAGACCAAGCTGCATGAAACCTGTGTTCTTCATCAATACATTTTGCTTTATCCTTAAATACAAGTAGTCCCCGGGTTACGAACGAGACCCATTCCTAAGTCTGTCTTTAAGTCGAATTTGTAGGAAAGTCTGAACAGGTACATACGGTTCTTATTTAGCGTCAGTTAGTCAAATGTTTGTCTTAGTATATAGAATATATTTTACCTTTCTATGCATACAAAACACTTAAGAAACTCTTCCAAATACACTAAAACATCTTAAGCATAATAATACAGTACATAATAATAATACAGTAATAATAAAACTTTGTTGGGTACATGGCCGTGGTTAAGGCATTCGTCTAGTGATTTGAAGGTCGCTAGTTTGAGGAGAGTGAGTGTGTGTGTGGGTGTGTGTGTATCTGTGTGTAGGTATACAGTACTGCAAAAAACATTAAAGAAACAGTTCTTAAAACAGATTAGATAGCAAATCTTTGAAAAGGCTTCGAGCCTTTTCTTGCACTACAGTAAGGCTAATAGGCATATTACACTGATTTTGATCGTCTAACCAAATTATCAATAGCCTTTCCATTTCAATAATTAAACCACTGCGTTGCTTAGTAATAATTGTAGCTTTCATTGGGGCAGGGCCTTTTACATGCTCCACTATTCTCACTTTATCCTTTAAAATTGTTCGGATTGTTGACCGGCTGTAGCCTAATACTTTTCCGATTACCAATGGTGTTTCACCTCTTTCCAATTGCTTTATTATTTCCACTTTATTTTCAGTCGTGATCATTTTCCTTTTCTTTGATGCATCACCAGCACTTGCATTGGATTTATGCTTTGGAGGCATGGTTACAAGAGTAAAAAAGAGAAAAATTTAAGCCAAATACAAAGTTACACACTCAACACAGTGTTAACGGCAAGGTGATCCGACTTAAAATGGCAGACGGCGTTTTCCTTCCTTGAGCCAATGAACCATTGTATGTAACTCAAATTTTTAATATAATAGGATTTATGGCCGTCTGTTTGTAAGTATGAGTTGTCCGTAAGTCGGACGTTCTTAACCCGGGGACTTACTGTAGATCAATAACATCTATAAGGTTGTTATATTTATGCTGATGTTTATAACAGGGGTGGAAAAATCTATCGAGGCTCATCTTGAGTGTTGACTCGATTTTAACTCAATACCCAGCCAGGTCTTTGCACTATTTCCCATAGTCTCTGATTTATCTGCTGGTGGTTTTCTCAGTATGAAGACTGGATTTTGCCTCCACAAGAATTCTGAAAAGGTCACTTCAACAATACACGGGTGAACCTAAGACAGGTTATGTCTTGTGTTATTTCTGTCACAAAACACTTTAGGAAGTTTTCATAGATTTTTAACTCTCTATTAGTCCTGTCACATTGGACCACTCAATATTTATAAACATGCCCAGATAGTTGTATGTATGAACATGCATAATTATACCCTTTGGTTTCCCTGCATGATGGACATTTAAGTTTTCTATCCAAAAAACACTAAATGAAGGAAGAACATTTACCGGTCAGCTAAGGATGAATTGGATGTCTTGACCCTTGTAGTACCATCCACATGCTGTTCAGGGTCAATGTTACTGAAACCCAGTGCCCTTCTCCCATGTACTTTAGCACTGCCACCTTTGCTGAGTGTGCCATTGCTCCTAGGGGAATGTGATAGACAATTCTGAGATATTGGCTGAACACAATCATTCAGTGAGCATGACTGTGTCAGACAGTTGCTTGAGTAAACTGTTAAAATCTCTCATAATTTTCTACATCCCCAAACATTAGTGAAGTATTTCAGTTTCATCTGCATTGGATATGATGCCTGGAGACACAAGAGACTGCAGGCGTTGGAAATTAGAGCAGCGAGAAGCTGGAGGAACTCGATGGGTTAGGCAACATCTATGGAAAGAAATAGATGGTGGACGTTTCAGGTCTAGACTCCTCATTCTGACTGAATGATGGTACTGGCTATTTCATCTGAAACTTTCAGTCCACATCAAAAGATTTCAACCCAAAACATTAACTCTCCATATATGCTGCCTAACCTGCTGTGTTCCTCCAGTATTTTCTGCATTGTTTGGATATGGTGCCTGCTGCTCGGCCGTGAGGATGGTTGTTATGACTGAGTGACTTGCTAGCCCATTTTGAAGTCAACTACGGTACATTGCTACTGGCTTTGTGTAACACGTAGACTGCAAGTTTTTGTGAACCAAATTAAATCACCTAACAACTAAGCAGATGGACCTTTATGACAATCCACTAATTTGGGCACCATTGCTGGTACTAATTACTTAATGCAAGATTTATTAAAATAACTGAATTTAAATATACCAGCTGCCGTGGTGGGATTTGAATTCCCAATTCTGGATTGTTATCTCGGCCCAACAACATAACAACTGCATTGCTGTTTCCATCACACTAGAAATCTATATGCTCCTATCCTAACTCTGTATTGTGAACATTAAATTACCCGACTAAATTTGTCGTTTTTGTCTTGATTGAAAGGATGTGGAAGCATTGGAAAGGGTACAGAGGGTCGGCACAACATTGTGGGCCGAAGGGCCTGTACTGTGCTGTACTATTCTATGTTCTATCTTCTATGAAATAGGTGCGAAATCAATACACATCCATAAATTCACTGTTTATTACCTTTCCTGCTCTGACCAGATTAAGAGATCTGTTAGACGGTAACAAAATGGACGCTGCAGTCATTATGACTGATAAGATTGTTGTATCTGGCAGTAATTTGGGATGTATTGATAAACTTGTCACCTGCCATGTATATACTTTGCATAACTGAAGAAGCCAGGGAAGTCAATTGCTCCTTATATTTTCATAGCTTTAAGTATCTCTTAGTAGTGGCATATATTGGAACATACAGCATTTTTAAATAAGCAGCAATTGTTTTACAGATGGCTATGCGCAATTAGTTCAAGCACCAATCCAGAATCTGAGCAGATAGTTTAGGCTAACATTCCGGTGTCTGGTTCTTTGAAGCATTATGTGCTGTAGCTATTCATGCATTAAACAATTTCTTCTAATCTCTCTCGTTATTCTCTTACTGGCAATTGTAAATTGATGATCCGTTGTCTGACTCCTTGATCAGATGAAACGGCAATTTCTTATTCATGATAGGGAAGCTCTTCTTTATAGTGCTATGATTTACTCTTCCCTGTGCATTAATTTTTTTTTAGTGGAAACGGTCACAGAAGGTAAAACCATTTGAAGATCAAAATAAAAAAATGCAGATGCTGGAAACTCTGAAACAAAAATAGAAAATATGGGAAAAATTCAGCACCATTGATAGAATGAACAACAGAGTTCACCTTTCATATTCAAGACCCCGTATCAGAGCTAGGAGGGGGAGGAAAATGGCTTGCATTGCCAGTGAAGGCTGGGAGGGATGGGTAGAACAAAGGGAATATGTCAACAGTGAGACCAGATGAGTAAATGCAAGGTGAGAAATGTCAATGCAATTGGCACAACTAATGGGACAACCTGTCAGTGAATTCTGTCTGTATCAACACTGTATCTTTGATACCTGTCATCCATGTGTGATTTTTGGTGTAGGTTTTCTCTCTCCATTGGTGCAGCCTGACTGTCTGGGCATGCCCCACAACCCTGCTATTGGCAATCCATAATACAGAGACAAAGGAGAGTAATATCTTCTTAATGCCACACTAACTCATTTGGTCCAATCTGCTTAATGTTTTCATCATTATCATTTTGTTTTTAACTTAAGTCTTTTGGCATATCTGTCCTTTTTTATTCTTGCACACACAACAGACCACAGAAGCTGGAATCTGGAGAAGGATGCAATCCACAGGAGGAACTCAACAGGCTGAGCAGCATCTGCAGGAGGAAAGGAATTGTTAGAGTTTTGGGATGAGACCCTGCTGATAATTCCTTTCTTTCTGCACATCCTGGTGACTTTTTGAATTCCTCCAACAGATTGTTGATCTTTTCTCTTCTTTGCACAAATATATGGAATGTGATCTTGGATGTCTTAGTGTCCTCCTGATCATCCTGAAAACCAAAGGGAAGTAATAATATACTTGTATCACTTTCATCTCAGACCTCATCATACTGTATTCTTCATTTGTTTAAAGCCACTTGGTCCCTTTCAATTTTATTTGTTATAATTTCACACAATTTTATTTCCTATCTGTAGCATTTGTCTGCATTAAACTTTATTTGCCATTTATCTGCCCACAAGCAGTGGCAGCAGAGCAATGGAGAGATAAAAACTAATAACATCTTGTACAAAAGCCTGAATTATAATGATGGACTGGAGGAAATTAAGTTAAATAGCCTGGCATGGAGCTGGTTGAGTCGTGATCTGATAGAAACATCAAGGTATAGAAAGGATACATATGGAAAGATTACTTTGAAATATAATTTGAGCAGAGCTGAGCTGCTATAAAAGAAACTCTTTGTGCAGTCTTTAAAATTATGGAATGGACTTCTAGATAAGGACAGTGAAGGCAAAGATCTATGAGCCATTTAAGATACAATTAGACGCTACTGCTGGGAAAATGTAGGGTCATTTTCAAAGAGAAACGAAAATAGACCAGCTTACCTCCTGCAATTAACTAGTAATTGCACTGAGATTGAGATAAATAGTTGGGCCCAAGAGGTTAATTTCTAGATTATTAAAACTGACAAGTTCCTTATGATTATCTGTATTCAGGCATCTGATTTTCTTCAAAGGCATAACATGTGGGGTCAATAACTGGTGTTATTTTATTTATGCATATTCAGTGTCATAGTCATAGAGCCATTGGGAGATATGGCACAGAAACAGGCCCTTCAGCCCATCACATTCATGTCAATGAATGCACTGATCCATACTAATCCCATTTACCGACATGAGTCCATAGTCTTCCATGCTTTCACAATTCAAGTGCTTATGTAGTTGTTTCTTAAAAGGTTGAGAATATCTGCCTTCACCGCTTCTAGGATGTTCGTTCCAAATTCCACTGTCTGCGTAGGGAGAACAAAATTGTTCATCCGATTTTCCCCTTAAACCTCCTTTCTCTCACCTTGTTCCTATTCTCTCTCAGATGTTCCCACCATAGGTAAAAGATTCTTGCGATCTATCCTCATAATTTTGAATGCTGATGTCTCTTATTGGTTTACAAGTTATTTTGCATTGACATTGGTGTCCATGTGAACTTGGCTAAAAGTGAAATGATCTTATGTTTTATATTTAAAGGATATAAAAGGATGATCCTATTCTGGTGAAATACTGCTACATTGCAAGGGATGCAGGATTTCTGATGATCCTTTTAAGGCTAACTGCCTACGAGATTAGGCATCGGTTAAGATCCAAAGGCAGGAAGTTTTCCTTGTATTCTAATCAGCATTCTTCCTTCAACTGACATTCTAAAAGAAAATTAATCGCTCATTTAATTTCAGCTTTGTTTACAAAATTTTGTCACTTATTTAATATACTAATTACTTTTCCAAAATGAGTGATGCAAGTATATAAAGAAACGGTTAGGTTCCACCAGTAGAAGGAGTAACTGACTGTATGTTCGAGGGGAGTGGAATGAAGTTTGTCTGTGACACTGACTGATCTCTACAGACCTCTAAAAACTGCCATATTTTTTTTTTCACTTCCACCTGAATAAAGAACCACCTAACTTGAAAGCTGTCAGGCTAAAATTTCTTTTGCATTATACTTCATTTTAAGCACTGAGTGATAGCTTTTTTGTTTTCCTTCAGAACCGATCATTAAGTGCGACTGTGTATTCTTAAACTTAAGACACGTTCTTCCATGATTTGACTTGTTAATGTACAGAGATCTCTGTGCAGCGATGAAGTTCATCAGAGTGGGTGATTGACATCACTGTAAAGATTTTCTAGGGTAGGGATGCATTTTGCAAATGGTCCAGGGACTGAACATAGAAACAGGTTGTCAATGAAGGCAGAGAACCTACTCATCTGTTAGTCAATGTGTTTACTTGTTAACCTCAGCAGTATTTGGTGGACTGTAGTGAACTGAAGTGTTCAATCTTCAGAGATAGTTCCTCTCATTGGTAAGTTCTTAGCATAGGACGCTGATGTTAGTCCCTGCTCCACAAGCTCGTGTCTGAATAAATGATGCCCTATTGTCTGTGGGAGGAAAGGGGCATTCATCCTACCACCCGCTTGTCACTTGCATAATATATCCCGGGTTGATGACAGATCCCAGAATAGCCTACTGAAAATGATGTATCCTATTTGGTTTAAGAGCTCCTGCCATTTTAGGAGCTGAAAGTAAATTTATTATCAAAGTAGAGATGTCACCATATACAACCAATTTTTTAATGGATATTTTTAATAGATCTATAGAATAATAACTGTAACAGAATCAATTGATGACCGGCCAACTTGGATGTTCAACCAGAGCACGGAAGACAACAAACTGGGCAAATATATAAAGAGACAAAAAAGAAAATAAATAAACAATAAATATCAAGAACAGGAGATGAAGAGTCTTTGAAATTGAGTCCATTGGTTGTGGCAACAGTTCAATGACTGGGCAAGTGAAGTTATGAAGTTATTTCCTCTGGTTCAGGAGCCTGATGGTTGAGATCATCCCAGACCTGGTGGTGTGAGTCCTGAGGCTTCTGTACCTTCCTGAAGACAGCAAAGACAGGGGAGCATGTACTGGGTGATGGGGGTCCCTGATGATTGATGCTGCTTTCCTGTGACAGTGTTTCATGTAGATGTGCTCAATGGTGGGGAGGGCAGTACCTGTGATGAACTAGGCCATATCCACTATATTTTGTAGGATTGTCTGTTCAAGAGCATTGGTGTTTCCATACCAGGCTGTGATGCAGCCAGTCAACATACTCTTCACTACATATCTATAGAAGTTTGTCAAAGTTTTAGATGTCATTCAAAATCTCCACAAGTTCCTAAGGAAGTAGAGGCGATGCCGTGCTTTCTTCATAATTAAACTTTTCCGCTGGACCCAGGACAGGTCCACCGAAATAACAACACCGAAGACTTCAAAGTTGCTGACCTTTTCCACCTCTGACCCTCGGATGAGAACTGGCTCATGGACCTCTGGTTTTCACCTCCTGAAGTCAATATTCAACTCCTTGGTCTTGACATTGAGTAAGAGATTTATGTTATGACACCACTCAGCCAGATTTTCAATCCTCCCGCCCATATGCTGGTTCATCACCACATTTGATTCGGCCTATGATAGTGATGCTGTCAGCAAGCTTGAATATGGCATTTGAATTGTGCTTAGACACAGTCATAAGTGTAAATCAAATAGAGCAGGAGGCTAAGCTCACAGCCTTGTGGTGCATCTGTGCTGATGGAAAACGTGGAGGAGATGTAATTGCCAATCCAAGGTGACTGCGGTCTAAAAGTGAGGAACTCAAGTATCCAATTGCACAGGAAGGTATTCAGGCCAAGGTCTTGAAGCATATTGATTAGTTTTGAGGGGATAGTGGCATTGAATGGTGAGCTGTAGTCAATAACGAACATTGTGATGTACGCATCTTAGCTGTCCAGATTTTCCAGGGTTGAATGAATGGCCAAAGAGATGGCAGCTGCTGACTTATTGTTCTGATAGGCAAACTGGAGTGGGAAGAATTGATATGTTTCCTCACCAGCCTCTCAAAACACTTCATCCCTGTGGATGTGTGTACTAATCGGCAATAGTCATTGAGGCAGATCACCATGCTCTTCTTGGGCACCGGTATAATTGAAGCCTTCTTGAATCAGATAGGTACTACACACTGCTGAACTGAGAGGTTATAAATCTTAGTGAATGCTCTAGTCAGTTGATCAGCACAGGTCTTAAGTACTTGGCAAGGTACCCTGCCTGGGCAGCTGATTTTTGTAGATTCAACAACCTGAAGAATGCTCAAATGTTGGCCTCAGACTAAAATCATTGGCTCATCGGGGAATGTGGGAGTTTGTGATGGTTTCCTCCATGTTTTGATGTCAAAGCAAGCATAGAAGGCATTGAGCTCATCTGGAAGTGAAACCCTTCTGTTGCCGATGTTGCTTGATTTCACTTCATAAGAGGTGATAATATTCAAGCCCTGTCATAACTGTTGAGCATCCTTCATTGATTCAAATTTAGTCTGGAATTGCCACTTCGCCCGTGAGATGGCTTTGCGGTGGTCATACCTTGATCTACTTCTAATTGTACCAAAGGCCTTGCAATACTAATAAATGAAAAATGTAATGTTCTTATTTGTTTCTTATGGAACTGCTGAAGGTTCTGTGTTGTGTTTCTGGTCTTCAAGTTAGCTTGTCATGCATCTTGCATGCAAAATATCTAGGTTCTCTGTTCTGACAAAGAAAAACTCCAGCATTGGGATACAACCGCCTGAACAATACAGGCAAGTTCTAAAGTGGAGCTTAAATCCACAATTTATAAGCAAGAAGAGAAAACCTCTAGAAATACCCAGCAGGTTAGGCAGCAACTGTGGAGTGGGCATTGTCAAAAGAGTCTACAACCTAAAACACTAACTATTTCTCTGCCAGACCTGCGAAGTGTTTTCCTCATTTTCTAATTTTTTCTTTCAGATTGACACCACCTGCAATATTTTTTCATTTATGGCAAGAATTCACTGCTTGTGAATATTAATAGTTTATTATTACACCAAGGTACAGTGAAAAGATTTGCTTTGCATGCTATCTATACAAATAATTCAAAACATCAGTACATCAATATAGTACAAGGCAAAAACAATCACAGAATGAGGAATATAATGTAAATTACAGAGAAACTGGAGTGTAGGTGGACAATAACCTTCAAGATCCATGACAAGATAAATTATAAGGTCAAGAATTCATCTTTATCATACAGGATGCCCATTCAATTGTTATAAAAGTGGGATAGAAACCACCCTTGAGTTTGGTGGTGTGTGTTTTCAAGCTTTTGTAATTTCTCTCTAATAAGATCAGTAACAACTCTGCAGGCACATGGATGTCAGCGGGGTAGACTGGCGGGAACAGTTTAAAAAGAAGACAGCTTTATAGAGCGGGCACCAGAGGAGCAGACGATGGAGTAGAGGGAGCCAGAGTAGGAAGGCTTTGGCTCAATGGGACTTCAGCAATTAACGGGTCTGTTGCAATGAGCGAATGAAGCAAACCCAAGTGCAGGACACAGGCATGGAGATTGAGTTACGATGCTTACGCGGACGAGAATGTTGAACAGCAAACAGGCGAGATCTGGACACAGAGCCTTGACATGGAGAGACGGAGTTTCATAGGTAAACCTTGAAACTGGAGCAAAACTTAGAACATATGGTCCTAAATGGCGGGGAAATATTAATTACCACACAGACAAAACCAACAATCTGGCAACTAGTGGTTAGTAACGCCGGGGTTCTTATGCTGCAGGTCTTGATGGAAACCAGGTGTGCCGACATCAAAGAGAATTAGAAGCAAATGGGAAATTAACGGTCGGAACCATGGCACAATCAAAGGAAATTAGGAGAAAGATAGGGGATTAATGTTCGGGACCATGACAGGGTCAAGGTGAGGTAAGTTACTTGTGAAGAGTAGGAATAGGAAGTACGTCTGTGAGGCCAGTGTTCTGTACTGTGTGTCAGATGTGGGATGTCCAGAAGACTCCCAGGCTCCCGACAGCTACATCTGCACCAGGTGCGTCAAGCTGCAGCTCCTCAGCAACTGGTTTAGGGAACTGGAGATGCATCTCGATGACCTTCGTCTGGTGAGGGAGAGTGAGGAGGTGACCGAGAGGAGCTATAGGCAAGGAGGCACACCAGGGCCTCTGGAGACATACAAGTGGGTAACAGTCAGGAGAGGGAAGGGCAAGAATCAGATACTAGAGAGTACCCCTGTGGCTGTCCCCCTTAACAATAAGTACTCCTGTTTGAGTACTGTTGAGGGGGACAGCCTACCTGGGGAAAGCAACAGTGGCCATGTCTCTGGCACAGAGTCTTCCCTGTGGCTCAGAAGGGTAGGGAAAGATAGAGGATGGTAACAGTGATAGGGGACTCTATAGTTAGGGGTCAGAGGTGATTCTGTGGACGCAGGTAGTTTGCCTCCCAGGTGCCAGGGTCCAGGATGTTGCTGATCACGTCCACGATATCCCGAAGTGGGAAGGTGAACAGACAGAGGTCGTAGTACATATTGGTACCAACGACATAGGTAGGAAAAGGGAGGAGGTCCTAATAACGGACTACAGGGAGTTAGGAAGGAAGTTGAGAAGCAGGACCTCAAGGTAGTAATCTTGGGATTATTGCCTGTGCCACACAACAGTGAATATAGGAATAGAATGAGGTGGAGGATAAATGCGTGGCTGAGGGCTTGGAGTAGGGGGCAGGGATTCAGGTTTCTGGATCATTGGGACCTCTTTTAGGGCAGGAGTGACCTGTACAAAAAGGATGGGTTGCACTTGAATCCGAGGGGGACCAATATCCTGGCAGGGAGCTTTGCTAAGCCTATTGGGGAGAGCTTAAACTAGAATCGCTGGGGTGTGGGAACTGAAGAGACGGAGGAAGGGGCGGTTGGCTCACAAATAGAGAAAGTTTGTAGACAGTGTGAGAGGAAGGATAGGCAGGTGATTGGGAAGGGATACGCTTAGACTGATGGTTTGAGATGTGTCTATTTTAATGCAAGGAGTATCCTGAACAAAGTGGATGAGCTTAGAGTGTGGATCAGTACTTGGGCCTATGATGTTGTGGCCATTACAGAGACTTGTATGGTTCAGGGGCAGGAATGGCTACTTAAGAGTGCCAGGCTTTAGATGTTTCAGAAAGGACGGGGAGGGAGGCAAAAGAGGTGGGGGTCTGATCACTGCTGATCAGAGATCGTGTCATGGCTGCAGAAAAGGAGGAAGTCATGGAGGGATTGTCTACAGAGTCTCTGTGGGTGGAAGTTAGGAACAGGAAGGGGTGTGTTTTTATAGACCACCCAATAGTAACAGAGACATCAAGGAGTGGATAGGGAGACAGATTCTGGAAAGATGCAATAATAACAGGGTTGTCGTGGTGAGAGATTTTAATTTCCCAAATATTGATTGACATCTCCCTAGAGCAAAGGGTTTAGATGAGGTGGAGTTTGTTAGGTGTGTTCAGGAAGATTTCCTGACACAATATATAGATAAACATACAAGAGGAGAGGCTGTACTTGATCTGGTATCAGGAAATGAACCTAGTCAGGTGTCAGCTCTCTCAGTGGGAGAGCATTTTGGAGATAGTGATCACAGTTCTATCTCCTTTACCATAGCATTAGAGAGGGATAGGACCAGACAAGTTAGGAAAGTGTTTAATTGGAGTAAGGGGAAATGTGAAGCTATTAGGCAGGAACTTGGAAGCATAAATTGGGAACAGATGTTCTTAGGGAAACGTGCGGCAGGAATGTGGCAAATGTTCACGGGATATTTGCGTGTTCTGCATAGGTACGTTCCAATGAGACAGGGAAAGGATGGTAGGGTACAGGAACCATAGTGTACAAAGGCTGTTGAAAATCTGGTCAAGAAGAAAAGAAAAGTTTACGAAAGGTTCAAAAAACTAGGTAATGATAGAGATCTAGAAGATTATAAGGCGAGCAGGAAGGAGCTTAAGAATGAAATTAGGATAGCCAGAATGAGCCATGAGAAGGCCTTAGCGAGCAGGATTAAGGAAAATCCCAAAGCATTCTACAAGTCTATGAAGGGCAAGAGGATAAGACGTGAGAGAATAGGACCAATCAAGTGTGACAGTGGAAAAGTGTGTATGGAACCGGAGGAGAGAGCAGAGGTACTTAATGAATACTTTGCTTCAGTATTCGCTACAGAAAAGGACATTGATGATTGTAGGGATGAATTACAGTGGACTGAAAAGCTTGAGCATATAAACATTAAGAAAGAGGATGCGCTGGAGCTTTTGGAAAGCGTCATGTTAGATAAGTCACCGGGACTGGACGAGATATACCCCAGGCTACTGTGGGAGTTGAGGGAGGAGATGGCTGAGCCTCTGACAATGATCTTTGCATTGTCATGGGGACTGGAGAGGTTCTAGAGGGTTGGAAGGTTGCAAATGTTGTTGCCTTATTCAAGAAAGGGAGTAGAGGTAGCCCAGGAAATTATAGACCAGTGAGCCTTACTTCAGTGGTTGGTAAGTTGATAGAGAAGATCTTGAGAGGCAGGATTTATGAACATTTGGTGAGGCATAATATGATTAGGAATAGTCAGAATGGCTTTGTCAAAGGCAGGTCATGCCTTATGAGCCTAAATGAATTTTTTGAGGATGTGACTAAGCACATTGATGAAGGTAGAGCAGTAGATGTAGTGAATATGGATTTGAGCAAGGCATTTGATAAGGTACCCCATGCAAGGCTTATTGAGAAAGTAAGAAGGCATGGGATCCAAGGGGACCTTGCTTTGTGGATGCAGAATTGGCTTGCCCATTGAAAGCAAAGACTGGTGGTAGATGCGTCATATTCTGCATGGAGGTCAGTGACCAGTGGTGTCCCTCAGGGCTCTGTTCTGAGACCTCTGCTTTTTGTGATTTTTATAAATGACCTGGATGAGGAATTGGAGAGATGGGTCAGTAAATTTGCTGATGACACAAAGGTTGGGGGTGTTGTGGATAGTGTGGAGGGATGTCAGTGGTAACAGCGGGACATCAATAGGATGCAAAACTGGGCCGAGAAGCGGCAGATGGAGTTCAACCCCGATACAGTAAGTGTAATGTGCTTCATTTCGGTGGGTCAAATATGATGGCAGAATATAGTGTTAATAGTAAGACTCTTGGTAAGGCTCAGAGGGATCTTCGGGTCCATGTCCATAGGACACTCAAAGCTGCTATGCAGGTTGACTGTGTGGTTAAGAAGGCATACGGTGCATGAGTTCATCAACCAAGGGATTGAGCTCAAGAGCCGAGAGGTAATGTAACAGATGTATAGGACCCTGGTCAGACCCCACTTGGAGTACTGTGCTCATTTCTGGTCACCTCACTACAGGAAGGATATGGAAACTATAGAAAGGGTGCAGAGGAGATTTACACGGATGTTGCCTGGATTGGGGAGCATGCCTTACAAGAATAGGTTGGGTGAACTTGGCCTTGCTGAGATAGAGGGTGAGAGGTGACCTGACAGATTGTATATGTTGATGAGAGGCATTGATTGTGTGGATAGTCAGTGGCTTTTTCCCAGGGCTGAAATGGTTAACACGCGAGGGCAGTTTTAAGGTGCTTAGAAGTAGGTACAGAGAGAATGTCAGGGGTAAGTTTCTTACACAGAGAGAGGTGGGTGCGTGGAATGGGCTGCCACCGGCAGCGGTGGAGGCAGATACAATAGGGTCTTTTAAGAGACTCCTGGATAGGTACATGGGGCTTTGAAAAGTGGAGGGCTATGGGTAACCTTCGGTAATTTCTAAAGTAAGTCCATGTTTGGTACAGCATTGTGGGCCGAAGGGCCTGTATTGTGCTGTAGGTTTTCTATGTTTCATTGTAAATAGAACAAATGTGTGGGGTGGTGGGGGGTTGGGGAAGAGGGAAACAAGAATTTTCAAGAGGTCACTGACAGCATAGGATCCGAATTTATTGGGAATTTACAAAAGGGAATTTGATAAATACTTAGAGTAAAAATCAATGCAGTGTATTGGCAGGGGTTGGGAGAGAGCAGTGTGCTTGAACTCGTTGGACAGAGTTTATCAAGATTCCTGAGTCGTACTGCTCAGTGATTCTGTATCGCAGCACCATGTCCGTACATGTATAATGTCAACTGGGTGATTCGTACGCTGGTTACTGAACAGGCAAAACAAGGTTGTTGTCAAGAAGTCTTCAGTGTTTATTTGTGCATAACCCTAGTGTTTGTAGATGTGAGTGCATGCATTCTGTCTGTGGACATCTAAAGCATGTTGTGTAAAGCCATTGTCAGATCGAGGCAGTGCATGTATTTAGCCTTTATTGATGGAAGGCTCAGATATAGAGGTGCTGATAAGTTTTCATTTCAAGTGATTATGTGTGCACCTTAAAGCTCAAGCATAAAGTAGACCTGTGCTGACAGCACTGATTCCCCTCACCTTTCTCTATGCATGAGCAGGCTGCAACGATTTGTTGTGATAAGCCAAGTCTGTCACACGGCTTCAAAAGTTGGCAGGTTACTATGGCGATGCTATGTTTAATATTTCAGTCACTTTGTTTTGCTGAAAGACTGCAAGAAAACTTTCAGTCCTTTTTGCTCACCACTGAAGTGGAAAGTAAAGTTCTGCTGGTTCTCAAACTTTGAGAAACTGAAGAATTGAAGAAGAAAAGCTGGGCATAAAACAAGGCTGGGCACATTATACTTGCAGCGTAAAAATACAGTAAACATGGTTTTATGAAAAGATCTTACCTGCCAGAAATGGATAAAAGATATTAACAAAAATGGCCTCTACGTAGCTCCTGTACTCTCCTTAACGCCTGTGGGCTTCTGCAGTGAAACATCATGCAAGTCTTATGAACAACAAACACCTCAACTTCTGCCTGTAAATATTGCAGCCTTCAAATCTCTTGCACTCTAGCTTTTGTTAGTGTTACTTTCTATCTGTATCTGTACTGTCTATTTCTGGTTGATATTCATAGGTGATATTTGGCTTTATATTTCCCACTCTCTATTAGTATGGTATCACTTGCCAGGCATGTTTATAGCAACACATGACATAGGCAAAGAAAAATAATCTGTTACTGACTGCCACATTAATCAATTTGGTTTAATCCGACCAGAAACAATTCCTTTTGGCCTACACATGCCCCTCTCTCCTTCTCTGCAGCTGAAAATCAACTGTGTTCTCTCTTTCCCTGTTCTGATGAAGGATCATAGAATAAAAATGTTTACTATTTATCTCTTTTCATAGATGCTGCTTAACTTGTTGAGTGTTTCCTGCATTCTCTGTTTTTTTTTCAGATTTCCAGCATCTGAATTTTTCAATTTCAGCAAATATCAACCTTTTGGGTGGGAAGCTAGGAGCAGATTACATCCACGGAGACAAAATGTTTGGAAAGTTAGATTCAACCTGGCCCATTTGCCATTTGGAAGCTCTGTATTAGATAGAGATATAGATATATAGATACTTTATTAATCCAAAAGGAAATTACAGATGCACAGTAGCATTACAGGTGCACAGATATACAAATATACAAATTGTAGAAGAGAAGTAAGAAAGAATATAAAAAAATAAGTTACCTCAAACAGTCTAACAGGAGGGGTCATCACTTCCCTGGCTATAGGTTGATACATTACACATCCCAATGGCCAAGGGTAAGAATAACCTTATATAGCCATCTTTGAAGCAGCATAGTTGTCTTAGTTTATTACCAAAAATGCTCCTCTGTTCAACCAAACAGAGGGTGGGAAACATTGTCCATAATTACCAGGATTTTCCATCAGGTCCTTTGTTCTACCACAGCCTACAGTGTATCCAGTTTGACTCCTATAACAGAGCCAGCCCTTCTAATCAGTTTATTGAGCCTGTTGGCATCACCTGTGTTGATGCTATTGCCCCAGCACACCATCGCATAGAAGATTTACTGGCGACAACAGACTGGTAGAACATATGAAGGAGAGGCCTGCATACTCTAAAGGACCTCAGTCTCCCCAGTAAGTAGAGGTGACTCTGGCCATTCTCGTACACAGCCTCTGTGTTGGTCTGTGATTTAGATGCACCCACACGTACCTATGGGTCCTCACCATCAATAGTAACACAGAGCAGTGCAGGCTTACTCTTCCTAAAATCCATCATCACCTCCTTTGTCTTACTGATGTTGAGCTGCAACTTGCACCATTTGACAAAGTCCTCCACCAGGGCCCTGTATCCATCCACCTGTCCTCCCTTTAGACCCCCAACTATTGCTGTGTCTTTAGAGAATTTCTGCAGATGACATGACTCAGTGTTGTATCTAAAGTCTGAGGTATACTTGCCTGCTTTGTGACAGTTTTTCATAGAAACAGGACTTTCAGTCCATCAACTCCACAAAGACCATCAACCACCCATTTATAATCAATTTACATCAATCCAAAGGTAGTCATAGCGGAAGGGTGGTAGAGGGGACGAGCTCCCACTGCTAAAAAAATGTTCTTCATGGCGTGCATCTCAAACAGCCTCTGACAACCAAGTCCAACTCCTGGCTGTGGTGATATCACATATCACGTGTAAGAATATGATTGGACAGAGTTGGGAGCATGCACAGAAATGACAGAATGATCTAGAAACTTGAATGGTGAAAACATGGTTGCTGTTTGCTGTTGTAAATATAAGTTCTAGTTCTATTCTTCCAGAATATGGTTTATTCTTAGTAACCCACAGTACGTATAAAGAACACAACATGGTGTCAGAAATTGGTCTGGAAGAATAATACGTTTTGCTAACACGGGAGAAGCGAAGACAATCTAAAAAAGAGCGCAAACTTTTTCGTTGTTTGCTAACAGCTTTAAAAATGGAAGTTTTGCAACCCGCATCGAACGCTTCTGCTGACTGGAAAAGTGTCCAGCGTATCAGAAAATGTGCTACACCTGTGGTAAGGGTAATCATTTTTCATGCTGGTGCAGAAGTAGAAAGGAAATAAAACACGTAAATGCAGCGCTTGAAAATGAACGCGAGAAGTTTTATATCGATGTGCTTTGTGAAAATAAACAAAGCAAGAATGACTGGACTATGCCATTGCAAGTGAACCAAAACAGTATTCTGTTTAAATTGGATACTGGAGCAGAAGTAAATGTTCTGGCAGAATCTGAGTTTAATGCATTAAAGCCAAGACCAAAGTTACATCAGACAAATATAAAAGTAACTGGGTATTCAGGTACAGACTTTCCAGTTAAAGGAACACGTGGGGCAAAAGTATCACACAAAAATATTGTGCACACGCTTTCACTTGTGGTGGTGCCAAAGAATGTACAGTCAATACTGGGTTTATCTGCCTGTGAGAGACTGAATTTGGTGAAAAGAATCTTAGTCCTGGACAGTGACACAGAGTCAGAATACAGTGACTTGATGAAAGAGTTTGAGTACTTGTTCAAAGGGCTTCGATGTCTTCCAGGAGAGCACACAATTAAAATTGACAACACAGTGCCACCCGTAGTACACCCATGTAGAAAAGTACCTTTTGCATTACGTGATCAACTGAAAACAGAGCTTGACAAAATGGAACAGTTAGGAATCATACAAAAAATTGATGAACCGACTGCATGGTTCAAATTGCTTGTTATTGTTGATAAGAGAAATGGAAAACTAAGGATTTGCTTAGATCCAAGAGACTTGAATCGAGCCATTAAAAGAGAGCATTTCAAATTGCCTACTCGTGAGGAAATTATGTCACAGTTTGCTAATGCAAAGTACTTTAGTAAATTAGACGCATCCTCTGGATTCTGGCAACTTAAACTAGATGAACCGAGTTCAAAGTTGTGTAACTTTGACACTCCTTTTACCAGATATCATTTTCTTAGGCTTCCGTTTGGAATTGCATCAGCTCCTGAGCACACTGAGGGCGGAGATACTTCCATGGATGATATTATTGTTTGGGGATCATCTAAATAAGAGCATGACACCAGACTTAGACAAGTCTTAGAAGCAACACGCAAGGCAAACCTGAAGTTGAATAAAGGCAGATGTCAGCTAGGAGTGACTGAACTTACCTTTGTGGATGATATCGTCAGCAGAGAGGGTGTGCGTCCTGATCCATTGAAGGTTTCTGCTATTGAGAACATGCCAAGACAGCGATGTAAAACAGATGTTCAAAGGTTTATGGGAATGATCAACTACATGGGAAAATTCATACCCAATCCTTTGGAACAGCTTGCTCCACTGAGGCAGATAACAAAAAAGAAAAACAAATGGAGCTGGAATCATGAACAGGAGAAGACATGGCAAAATCTCAAGTGCTCACCAAAGAACCTGTGTTGAAATTCTATGATGCCGAGAGATCCATCAAAACCTCATGTGATGCATCTCAAGCAGGCTTAGGGATAGTATTACTCCAGAAACATGATAAGGACTGGCTACCAGTGGCATATGCATCTCGTTCATTATCTGATCCAGAAACAAGGTATGCCCAAGTTGAAAAAGAATTGCTCAGCATTGTTTGCTTGTGAGAGATTTCATCAGCTTGTGACAGGGCAATCTATTGATGTTCAAACTAATCATAAGCCTCTGATTGCATTGTTTAACAAACCCATAGGCGACTGTCCTTTGCAAATTCAGCGAATGCTGACCAAATTGCAAAGATATGCATTGAATGTGTCATACACACCTGGAAAATTCAGGTACATGGCTGACACACTTTTCAGAGCTGTGGATCCAACAACAAAAGACAGTCACAGGGATGCTATTGATGTTCGGACATTGATGATCATAGAGGCTGTACCTGTTGCTCCCAATAAGTTGGAACTGCTGCATCTTGAGACAGAGAAGGACAAAATTCTCAGTCAGGTAACACAAGTGGTGATGGATGGATGGCCAGATAATAAGCATGATTGTACCTCAGTAGTACAAGAATATTGGAACCACAGATTAGAACTGTCTGTTCTGGATGGGATATTGTACAAAGGTAGTAGAATTGTGATACTTACAAGTCTGCAAAAAGAAATGCTTGAGAAAATTCATAAAAGCCAGCTAGGTATTGAAAGGTATAAGAGAAGGACACGGGAAGTGATGTTTTGGCCCAGGATGAATCAAGAAATTACAGAGTTGGTATCTTCTTGTCAAATATGCTTTAAATACCAACCTAGCAACCCTAAGGAGCCACTGCATCCACATTCTGTTCTTCAGAGACCTTATCAGAAGGTAAGTGTTGATCTGTTTGTAACTGACAACAAAGATTAACTATCAATAACAGATTACTACTCATTCTATCCTGAAGTATGTGGTTTGAGCAGAACAACAGCAGAGAATGTAATTACATGCACAAAATCAGTTTTTTCCAGACATGGTATACCTGATGAAGTTTTCACAGACAATGGTCCACAGTTCACTGGTGAATGTATAAGACATTTTGCTCATGAATGGGGCTTTGTTCATACAACATTTAGTCCATTTTTCCTTCAGTCCAATGGATTGGTTGAGAAGTCAATAGGAATTATCAAGAAACTGATGCACAAAGCAAAAGATAGTGGATGTGATTTTTATAAAGCTTTGTTAGCCTATCATAGTACTCCACTTGAATGTAGATTTTCACCTGCTCAGCTCTTGATGGGATGCCGTTTGAGATCCAATCTGCCAATAGATGAGAGCCTTCTGAGAACAGAGGGAGGTGAACAAGTGAAAAGATGGAAAGATGAACACAAAGCAAAGCAGAAAACAGATATTGACAGATGTTCTCGTCCATTACCTGAACTGCACCAAGGAGATGAAGTGAGGATACAAGACAAAATGAACACATGGACACAGAAAGCTACAGTACTTGAAGAAGTACAACCCATATCATACATGGTCCAAACTGGCGGAGGCCACACACGCATCAATCCCATTTAATTTTATTTTTCCTGCACTCTAAACAAGTCCTTCCAGATTCTACTGCTCACATGCACTCTTGGAGGAGACTTGCAGTGGCCAATGAATCCAACACCAGCATATGTGTGTAATGTGTGAAGAAGCTGGAGTACTGGAAGAAAATGCATGTCATCACAGGGATAACATGCAAACTCCACACAGACAGCACCCAAGATCAGAACTCAACTCAGGTCTCTGGCACTGTGAGGTCCTAGGTGGAAGAAGGAAAGGATGACTGCCCAAATTAAGCTCAAAATGCACTTCTTGTCTGACCACACATTGGATTTGTATCAGAGACAGGGAACTCTTCACAAAAATAAAGAGTTTTATTACACCACAATAATGTAGTCCAGTGACATAATTAATGAGTCAATGCTATTATCTCTCCATTTGGATGAAGAGTTCCATAATGAATGCAAAGCCATTTAAAGGATTATTGATGGGGATCTGACAAAAGTGGACAGGAGAAACAAATACATTCTCAAACAGAAATAAATTGGATAGCTTTGTACCTCCAAGATCAAGTCTCTGTTGCGATCCACCATTTGCCTCAGGAGATGAAATAAGTGGGCTCAAGACCATGAAAGCACAGTCAGAACGATTGTTGTTATCTACAGTATGTGGTCATCCTATTTCAGAAGTGTATCACTGAGCTACATGGATAATGAATTCCTTTGAAGTGCACAGCTTTTTGAAGCAAGCAAATGCATCAGTCAGTTTTTCCAGAGTAGAATTTTGTAAGCAGCTTATAATGGGAACCTGTGACTAGTTTACCCGACTTCAATAGAATCCTAAATCACGGAAACAGGCCTTTCATCCCAATGACTTCATGCTGACCCTTAAACACCCATATATACTAATCCCGTTTTATTCTAATACCTATTTTTATCAACTTCCCTCCAGATTCTGTCACTCACCTAGACATCAGGGGCACTCTAGAGTGACCAATTAACACACCAACCTACATTTTTTTGAGACATGAAGAGAAATCAGAGCACTGGAAGGAAACCCACATGGCCATAAGGAGAACATACAAAACTCCACACAGGGATAGCGTCGGAGGTTAGGAAAGAGCCTGGGCAGCTGGAGCTGTGAGGTAGATACACTACATGTGCCACGCCAATGTGAATTGATTGAGGTTGAAATATATTTGGCAAAACATAGGAGGAACTTCATTAGTCCATGAGCCAGGACCGCAAATTTGGGCCACTGGTACCATCTGGGGGGAATAATTCTTATAGTGATTTTTGGCAAGGTATACAAATAGCATTGCAGCGGTGGTAGCTTTCTGTGAGGGGGACTAGGAGTTGTACCTCCATGCTATAAGAACCATGATCCCATGGTGTTTTGCCTATGATAAGATGAATTATGCCAGGTACTTGTCCCCTGACTTTGCTCAGATGATGAACCTCCCAGAGAAGAATCCTTCTGTGTATGAGGCCTTCAAGACAGGCCAATTCTCAGTGCAGCTGTCAAGTAACAAACCCCTTTGGGCAGATCCCTGTGGATCAGGCTATTGAAGCCACAGTGAACAAAGACACACAGACTCCTGGAGGCACATCACGGTTCAGCCTGAATGTTGGAGCTATCAAGCATTACTACATAACAGCTGAGCACTGTAATGCATCCTGGGACAGTTAAGGGAGATGGTGCAAGGCAACAAATCAGAGCTTTGTCATGTGGTGCTACAACGGTCAAGAATCCAGAAAGATGAGGAAGCAGTTTCAGCAGTGGTTACCCTCATACATGAATGGTTCAACCCATTTGCAGAGAAGTGGGACCTCATTAGCATCTCTATGGCAAAGGCAGCCTCCAAGGGCATTGCCTCTGACCTGATGAAGGCATATGAGATTGGTGAGCAATACTATGCAACCTTCAAGGATGAGAGACTAGAGGAAGATCCATCAGCAAAGAAATTCCATGATCCAAGAAAACCAATAAGCTGAAAACATTCAATGATATGTGTAAGAAGAGAGAAGTGAAATCAAATGGGAGGGTGGTCATCTTGAAAGCAGTCAGGTCTTTGTTTGTACGCATCATAGTGATAGCACAAGGGTGCAATCTACATATGGAGGATATCCTTTCTCATCCTCTTGGACCATTGCCCTGGGCCCTGTCCACACCAGAAGGATTGCTGAGAAAGACAAATAAAGCTACTTCAGCCACAACCTTGCAGAAAAATATAAAGTAGAAGAGCAACTCCCAGGAAACTCTGCTACAGAGGTTGATGGAATGAACTTGGTCCAAAGAGTGAAAGGCGATCAAGTTACTTTCAGAGATGTTGCCACAACAATTCTGGGTATGGCTCTGAGGGAAGGCAGTCAGAGTAGCAGAACTGATGTTGTGTTCAATGCATACAAGGAGAACTCTAGTGAAAGATCTCTACCGGGTGAAGAGTCTGGTCATGAGTTGCAAGATATCACAGGCACACAGATGGTGAGGCAGTGGAGGAGCTTCCTGACCAAAAGTCAGTAACAAAAATAGTCTCATTAGCTTCATAATCCATGAATGGAAGAAGGCAGAGTACAGAGCAAAGCTGCAGGAGAAAATTCTGTATGCAACAGTGAATGACAAATCTTACAGAATCACATCTCAAGACAGTGAGGAGGTGTCAGTTCTTCAGTGTCAACAAGAAGAAGCAGATGGCCGCCTACTTCTCCATGCTGCCCATGCCACAAGAGGGATACCAATCTGTAGTGATCTGCTTAGAAGACACAGATGTCCTTATCATGTCTTTAGCATTTTGTGACAAGATTGAGGCCACATTGTTCCAGAAGTGTGGCACTAAAACCCGTACAAGGCTTGTAGACATCAGGAAGGTTGCTGTCACTGTTGGCATAGAGGTCTGTAGGGCTCTCATCGGGTTGCACGCATATACAGGATGTGACACTGTAAGCGCTTTTGCAGACAAAGAGAAGACAAGTGCCCTAAAACTTCTGACCAGCAGCAGGGAAACTCGGGACAAATTCTCAGAGTTGGGTCAGGAACGGGACCTCTCCCCAGAACTGATGGACAAACTGGAAGCATTTATATGTCTCCTGTATGCCCCAAAAGCATCGACCACCAAGGTCAATGAGCTCAGGTATCACCTTTTCTATGCTGAAGAAGGTGAAATCGAAAGTCATCAACTCCCACCATGCAAGGACTGCTTAACAAAACATGCACAGCGAGCCAACTACCAGGCTGGTATATGGAGAAGATGTTTGGAGAAGGACCCACAAGTGCCAAGCCCTGTTGGCAGAGGATGGAAGATGGAGAGAAAAGAGGAAACTGAACTGGATGGAAGGCCAGCCAGCACCCGATGCCATCCTGGATCTACTGACGTGTAACTGTCCAAAAAAAATGTTCACTCCCAAGATGTATGTGTGTTGCAAATGGCCTCAGCTGTACTGACATGTGTAAACTGGCAGACTGTGAGAACCAGGCATCCACCTCAGAGAGTGTGGAAAGTTCAGATGAAGATGTGGAAGACTTGGAAAATCATTATGATTGTTAATAGGTTATGAAAGTATGGAAAACAAAGTATGGAAAGTAGCCTTTGATTAAGTATATTTATTTTACAACCAAATGGGGCCTAGGTTATGGCCGTGTGGAACCTTACATTTGAATTATTGTACTATAATTCTATATGCTATGACAAAAGCTTAAGATTGTTTTAATTTGATATGACAATATGGAAAGTATCATGACATTGATAAAACTCCAGAAATCTTTCCAAATGAGGTTTTTTTACCTTTTAGGGGGTGGGGTAACATTTTCTGCTGTACTGATGTTAATGTGGAATATATACAAAAGGTGATTACTTATTTGAAGTAATAAAGCTACCACTAGTGCAATGCTATCACATATTTTCTAACTCTAGAGATGTGTACCTTGCCAAAAATCACTATGTACGTTATTCCCCTCAGGTGGTACCGACCAACCCTACTGGCTTACAGTGTGTGATGTTTTTTCTGTGAGATTTTTGGCACCAGTTGGAATGAAATTGAACAAGCTCATTGGCAGAATCTTGTTTGCTATCCATTGGTTGCTGTCTTTAAGTACCATGCCTTTCCTGCATTTTGTATGAAAAAACGAGGTGAAAAGAAAACACATTGGCCTGGAATTTCCTTGTTTTTTCTCAGTTAACTGGCTGCTATGTGATGGCTATTACTGTGATGGAGTGGGCTTGTTAACTGGAAATTCAGTGGACTTGATTGTCATCCATAAGAAGAAGGGGTGTTGGTGAGGATGATTGGCTGGTCAGAGATAAAGAGATTATCTTTATTTGCTAAGAACAAGTACCTGCATCACTTTGATAATGGGCTGCAGGCTGTTTGCTCCAAAAGAGGAATAGGGATTAAAGAGATTAGTTTTATATGGCACTTGTAGATTGAAACATCAGAACACACAATGAAATGCATCATTTTTGTCAACAACCAACACAGTCTGATTCTGTGCTGGGGCAGCCCACAAGTGTAGCCACGCTTCTGGCTCCAATATGGCATGCCTACAACTTACTAACCCTAACTCAGCACAATCCTCAGACTGTGCTGGTGCGAAATGATGCATTTTGCTCTATGTTTCGATGTACATGCAACAAAGCTAATCTTTAATCTTTACTTTACACCTGATTTTTAAATTACGCTCTTCTCCTTTACCCTGCAAACAACTTTCCTCTGTGGCATGCAGTAGAGGCACTGCATCACAGCTCCAGTGACCCATGTTCAATCCTGACCTTGGTTACTGTCTGTGTGGAATTTCCATGCTTTCTCTTTGTGAGTTTCCTTTGAGCGGTCTGTTATTTTTACATAACTCGAAGACATGCTGATTGAAAGATTGGTTGGTGACTGTAAATTGTCCCTAGTGCGTAAGTGAGTGGCAAAATCTGTGAAGACCTGATGGCAATATAGGGGAACGAAATGGAAGCTTAGTGTAAATGGGATCTTGATGGTGGATTAAGAAAGCTGGGGCTTAATGGCTTCTGTCTATGCTTAATGGCTATGATATTTTATCTGTGCCTCTCTCAAAGCTCATCTCAGCTTTATCTTTAAGGGAAACAGTGGTAGATTTTCTAATTTAACCCTATACCTGAAATCCTCATTAACGTTTACCACTTTCAGAGACAAAGCAAACAAGGGAACCTTCCCTCATTCAGTCAGTGCATTGGACATTTTTGAGTACTTTTTTGTTGTTCTTTTGTTGTGACAGGCATTCACTTTCCAGTGCTTGAGTTGGTTATTGCGAATCTCCGCTTCCTAGAACATCAGGATGGCTTTTCCAAATGGCCAGAGTTGTTGGTGATAAAGTTAAACTTTTAACAAATGTTCTTTGCTCAGCCACGAGGAATTCTGCAGATGCTGGAAATTCAAGCAACACACATCAAAGTTGCTGGTGAACGCAGCAGGCCAGGTAGCATCTCTAGGAAGAGGTACAGTTGACCCAGAGAAAGGAGGATCTCCCAGTGGCCACACACTTTAATTCCACACCCCATTCCAATTCTGATATGTCTATCCATGGCCTCCTCTACTGTAAAGATGAAACCACACTCAGGTTGGAGGAACAACACCTTATATTCCGTCTGGGTAACCTCCAACCTGATGGCATGAACATTGGCTTCTCTAACTTCTGCTAATGCCCCACCTCCCCCTCGTACTCCATCGGTTATTTATTTATATACACACATTCTTTCTCTCGCTCTCCTTTTTCTCCCTCTGTCCCTCTGACTATACCCCTTGCCCATCCTCTGGGTCTTTCCCCCCTCCCCCTTTTCCTTCTCCCTGGGCCTCCTGTCCCATAATCCTCTCATATCTCTTTTGCCAATCACCTGTCCAGCTCTTGGCTCCATCCCTCCCCCTTCTGTCTTCTCCTATCATTTTGGATCTCCCCCTCCCACTTTCAAATCTCTTACTAGCTCTTCCTTCAGTTAGTCCTGACGAAGGGTCTCGGCCGAAACGTCGACTGTGCCTCTTCCTAGAGATGCTGCCTGGCCTGTTGTGTTCACCAGCAACTTTGATGTGTGTTCTTTGCTCAGCTTTTTGTTATAAATATGAGCCAGTCACCAGATCTTAAGGTAAATTGCAAGCAGCTATCAGTTTGAAGTTGGATGCACAACTTTGCAAACGTGCTGGTGACCCACAGCAGGTGGTTGGGTAAGAGGCCTGATGGGTAAAGCAAAATGATCAAGAGTGTTCTTGTTTGCATTAGTCAAATGCAAAGCAATGTGGTTGTGTCACTTAGCACATCAAACATGGTTATAAATTGGGATGTTTTTGTATTCTGAGGGTCAACCCTCACAGCATTAATTGTAGATATTTGGTATCTCTAGTCACCAGAAGCTTTGAAGACAAGCTGCATGAGTTACATTGTCACAGCAAAGGTCTATGCATCTGGAAAAGATCAGATGTTGTCATCTAGTAGAAATAGCATAACCATAAAAAGAACACTAGAACACCACAGTACAGTACAGGCCTTTCGGCCCTCAATGTTGTGCCAACCCATATATCCTTTAAAAAAGTACTAAACCACACTACTCCGTAACCCTCTATTTTTCTTTCATTCATGTGCCTGTCCAAGAGGCTCTTAAATACCCCTAATGTTTTAGCCTCCACCACCATACCTGGCAAGTCATTCCAGGTACCCACAAAAATCTGTGTAAAAAAACTTACCCCCTGATGCCTCCCCTAAACTTCCCTCCCTTAACTTTGTACTTATGCTCTCTGGTGTTTGCTATTCATGCCCTGGGAAACAGGTACTGGCTATCCACCCTATCTATGCCTCTCATAATCTTGTAGACCTCTATCAAGCATTGGGGATTGTTAGGAATGGCAAGGAGAATGACAGAAAGATGGGGTTACAGAAAGAAGAAGAATTGTTTCTCTGTCTTTAATTTCTGTGATGGACAACTCATTCATCTGCAACTCGCTGATACGTTCATATAGTTTGGAAGAATCGTACCTGGGTTTGTAAATCTTGTGTAGTTTGTAAATCTTTTGTAATTCAGAAGTCTTTTTTTGAATCCTCTGAGTGTAAAATGTGTGTTAACAACTATTTGTCTAAATTTAAATGTGTACCATTAAAAATAACAAAAACTGATCCCTTCCTTGGTAGGGAGGGAGTCACGCCACTTAAGCAATGGGTAATGGCAGCTAAATCTCACTGCAGAGGGTAGACAGGGAAGTAACATAGTCCTTGAAGAGTATGTGGATGCGTTATAACCTCCCTATAGTGAGGGTACTCAGAAATATCCATATTGGATAGGGCTTATAATTTTCATCTCAGTTTAGGGCTTTGTGGACAGGGACACAATACCATCATATTAGACCATAAGATCATGAGACATAATAACAGCATTAGGCCAAGTCTGCTCCACCATTCAATGATGGCTGATTCTTTTTCTCCCAACTCAGCCCTACTCCTCGACCTTCTCCCCATGATCTTTGATGCCACGTCTAATCAAGAATCTATAAAGCTCTGCCTTAAATACATCCAATAACCTAGCCTCCACAGCTGCCTGTGGAAACAAATCCCACAAATTCAACACCCTCTGGCTAAAAAATGTTTTCTGCATCTCTGATTTAAATGGATGTCCCTCTATCTTGAAGCTGTGCTCTCTTGCCCTAGATTCTCTCACTATGGGAAATATCCTTTCCATAGCTACTCTGTCTAGGACTTTCAACATTTGAAGGGTTTCACTGAGATCCCCCCTCATCCTTCTGAATTCCAGCAAGTACAGACCTGGAGCTATCAGATGTTCCTCACATGATAACCCTTTCATTCCTAGAATCATCTTTGAGAACCTCCTCTAAACCGTCTCCAATGCCAGAACATCTTTTCTTAGCTGAGGAGCCCAAAACTGTTCACAATATTCAAGGTGAGGCTTCACCAGTGCTTTATAGAGCCTCAGCATCACACGCTTGCTCTTGTATTCTAGACCTTTTGAAATGTATGCTAACATTGCATCGACTCAACCTGCAAGTTAACCTTTAGGGTGTCCTGCACAAAGACTCCCAAGTCCCTTTGCATCTCAGATTTTTGGATTTTCTCCCCATTTAGAAAGTAGTCTGCACATTTATTTCTACTGCTAAAATGCATGACCATGCATTTCTAACATTGTATTTCATTTGCCACTCACTTGTCCATTCTCCTAATTTGTCGAAGTCCTTCTGTAGCCTTCCTGTTTCCTCAATACTACCTGCCCCTCCACCAATCTTCGTATCATCTTCAAACTTGGCAACAAAGCCATCCATTCCATCATCTAAATCATGTACATACAACATAATAAGAAGCCGTCCCAACACCGACCTCTGTGGAACACCACTAGTCACTGGCAGCCAACCAGTAAAGGTTCCCTTTATTTCCACTTGCTGCCTCTTTCCAATCAGCCAATGCTCTAACCATGCCTGTAACTTTCCTGTAATGTCATAGGTTCTTAACTTAGTAAGCAGCCTCATGGTACCTTGTTAAAGGCTTTCTGAAAGTCCAAGTATACAACATCTACTACATCCCCTTTATCTATCCTACTTGTAATCTCCTCAAAGAATTCCAACAGGTTCATCAGGCAAGATTTTTCCTTAAGGAAACCATGCTGACTTTGTTCTATCTGGTCCCGTGTCACCAAGTACTCCATATCTCATCCTTAAAATTGACTCCAACATCTTCCCAACCACTAAGGTCAGGCTAACTGCTCTATAATTTCCTTTCTTCTGCCTTCCTCCTTTCTTAAAGAGTGCAGTGACAAATGCAATTTTCCAGTCCTCTGGCACTATGCCAGAGTCCAATGATTTTAGAATGATATTATTATAGATGATTAGAAAATCAATACAAGTTGTTCATAGATAAGACTCAGGTGAGGAAAGTTGGAAAGTTACTTTTAACATACTGTGAGACACTTCTTACCCATCTGCAAATGTAGCATTAAATAACATTTATGGCAGAGCAAAGGGTTATATGGCAGTTACT
The DNA here is from genome assembly GCF_963921235.1 of Mobula hypostoma. Lineage (NCBI taxonomy): Eukaryota > Metazoa > Chordata > Chondrichthyes > Myliobatiformes > Myliobatidae > Mobula > Mobula hypostoma. Next base: position 11,432,403 of record NC_086120.1, read on the forward strand.
TAGGCTACTTATGATTTTCCTTACACTTTAGAATCAGAATCATTATTGAGAAATGTTGTGTAATTATTCATACATATCAGAGTAGTCTTGCATTCTTATTTCTCTCATGGACTTATCTGTCATGTGCTATAATATATTCCATGC